>NW_010272561.1:0-8004 GCF_000690775.1 Eurypyga helias
CGTGACGAGGCGTCCGTCTGCGCTGGGACAGAGCTGTTCACCTCCGCCAGGCCGCGAGCGCTGCGGGCCCGGAGATCATGAGGAACCAAAAGCGTCTTCGGTGTGAAGTGGCAGCTGTGTAGCGGTTTTGAGGAACTAAATACTGCTGATCTCTGTCTCAGCTCCTGTCTAAGCCCTGCTTTAGGAGGCTTAGGATCTGTCGGTGAGGATAGCGAAGTAAGCCTCGAGCCTGCGCTAATACCCTCCCTGACGTTACAGCACGCGCAGCTAGAACACGCCTGGGCTGCGGTTCTCGGGGGCACGGCAGAACCAGGCCTCTCCTCGTGTGAGTTAGCCCACAACGCGGATGCGAGATGCGGCTGCTGTTCTGCCCCAGCTGAGGTGGTCTGCCTGACTGGGGATTCTACTAGAAGGTTTTAGGGTGAGTACAAGCAGATTAGCGCAAACTGGGTATTAGTAATTTGTAGCACAGAGACTTTGAATGTTGCCCAGCAAAGGTAGTAGGTAAGCACATCTTGGTTCTTGTGGAGTTCTGAATTCAGCGAAAGTCCCTGCTTCACAGTGATGTGAATATACTGCTGCTAGTTCATAGCTTCCTGTCTCAGTGAGGAAGAGTACGTCTTGGCTCATGCTGAGCTGCTAGCAGAGCAGCACATCTAAGTGTGTGCAAAGAAAGTAATACGTTGGCCCCCTGTCTCAGCGTTCTCTGAACCCTGCATTTAAATTACTCTCAGCAGATCTAAACCGATCTGATTCCACTTGAAATACAGTCACATAGTTGCAATTATGGGATAGCGCTAGGAATTGTTTCTTATCACTTCTAGTTACCTCCTCTGTATAGTTCTGGATGCTTGTTGCAGATGTAATCCCTGTGCTGGTATGTTTATTCTGAGTACACCAGAATTCAAAATCTGTCTCAGGGCTCTAGGTTAGTCACGCTCTGGGTATGAATTTGTGAGGTCATTTCAAGTGGGGTTCTCTGCAATGACCATTTTCTACAGTTAGACACGTAAGTCGGATCAGTCCTTTCTTGTAATGTAGCCAAAATACGAAGTGGCATCCAAACTTTATGTTTTAGCACTGTGCCAGTGGGTTGTATGTAAAGCTCAGTTTCTTCTTTACCAATACAGAATGTAAACTGGCACCTCTGTTAGCACAGCAAACCAGTGATCCCAGATGAGCATTTTAATCAAAGTCCTACTCCTTTTTCTTCCCCTGCACGAACTTTTTTCTATTTTCCCCATACAAACTGTGCATTGTTTGCTTTCTCTCTGGCTCCATGAAACTTTCTTGTCTCATAGTGGCAAAACTTCAACAGGAGGAATGCAGAGGCCACCTTCCCTATCTGTCCCTTCCCAAACTTTCCCTATAGAATAAAAGTACTGTCCCAGCAAGGGTCAGGTGTGGATTTGATCCTCTTTACATGCAGGAAAGGTTCTCCATGTTTCCTGGGCAAGTGCTGTAACTATTACTATCTACAAGACTTCAGGCAGATCTGCCTCTTCTGTGTTTTGTTGGAGGGAAAAGGGTGTCTAACTTTTATATGAGCAAACTCCTCAGCTGGGCACCGAGTCTGCCTACAAGCCTGGGTATCTTGGGGACTTGTGGGAAAGCCCACATTACTGGTGGACCCAAGTTCAGCTTAATTTTGAGATGGATCCTGCATCATTAACCAGGAGAGATGCAGGTCTGGTCATGAGCAGAATTCACAGGAACTAGAGTTATCATGGGAGCTTGCCTAGTAAACATGAAACTATTTAAGCGGATGTGGTGGGTATGGACAGTCATTACGAGAACTACACTTAAGAATCAGATACCTTTGTTCCATGCTGGTTGCCTCATGGTGAAGAAGAGCCTTTGATATTTTCTGTGTGAGAGGTTCGAGGTTCTACACATGCCCAGGAAAAACTGTCAGGCACTGGGTCAGCCATGCCAGTAGATGTTGTTAGGCCTCTTTACAATAGGGCACTTCCACTTTAGGTAGTCATGGAGAATATCTGAAGGTCTGCATGTTGAAGTGGCAGCTGAGTGCCTTGGATATTCTGTGAATTTAGTGTTGAGCTTTTTAAGGAGCCTGTGGGGATCTGAACTCAATTCTTGAAATCTTGAAGAGTGGTGCTTTCATCAGCCCAGCCTCTCTTTGTGGGATGTATGAATTTAATCTCAAAGTCACTGGTCTGATACCTCTCTCAGCTGACAGACTTACATTTAAAAACATCATGTTGGGTTCACCAAGATGCACAATTGTGATTAATATTTCATTTCAATTTCACTGTCTTTCTCCACACTGTTAGGAAGGAAAATCAAGCAAGTAAAATCTTGATGTGACCATCAGTCTTTGCAGATGGATGACAGTATCCATCTGCATTAAATAATTGGCAGGTTTGAGTCCTTACAATGTAGCAGCCTTTTTTTTAACTAGATATCCAATGCAACAAGACTTGATTAAAACTCTGAGATGCTAATGTAATAAAAATGTAATTTGATTAATTTATGCCACAATTTACATAAAATGAAAAGGCTATTTTAAATTCATGCTGAAAATAGACTAAATGTCAGTTACAGCCTGTCTTCTGTCAAAATATCCTTTGTGTTTTGTTCTCAGAGTGTATGTTAGTTAAAACTGCAGTCTGTAGAACGGAACAAAAATAATAAATAAAAACTTTGGAGAAGAAGAAACAGGCGAGATAGAATTATTTACTTTCTAGAGGCAGAAATAGCACTACATTTCTGTTAGAAACTTTTCTGTTATTTTAGCTTAGTGAGTTTCTTCTTGTATGATAAGAACTTAAATAGTTTCTTTCCACCTGAAAGTACATCTTGTGTAAGTAAGGGAAATGCCAGTAAACTTTGCTAGTGAACTTCCTTGCTGAATAAAATACCTGATAAAGAGGCCATTTTTCAAGCTTCTACCTTATGGAAATGTGGGAATATTTTCAGTTGAGTGGTGTCAGGGAAGATTCATATTATGTAAACTGATGAAGCAATATACAGAAGTTCTCCTTATCACTGTTCATAGCTTCTAATACATTTTTTTTTCTTGGAAACACAATTAAGCAGAAGGAAAAAGGCAAGACTAAGGTATTATGAAGCTATTATCCAGCATCAAACTGACTGTAAGGGCCTAAAAAGCCTATTCACAGAATAAACTGTTTAATGGTTATCACTATAGAACTATTGGTCCCTTTTATCTACTCAGTCAGCTTGTGGTGTATTCGACATGGATGTATTTGCATCTCTCTTATTCTGCTGTCTGTGGGCTTTCATATCTGATGTCTGGCCAAAACAGAAATGAAGTCAGATGCTGTAAATGTATTTTGCTTTCTTCTGTAAAATAGTAGTTTCTGGCAAAAAGGAAGAGACAGTATTCCCTCTGTGCCAACTAGTATAATGTTTACATTAGCAAAGATAGGCAAGATTCAGAAGTGAACTTAATGCAAAGTTTTATTTTCTGTGCTTCATATTTGGTAGGTGACAGTACGACTTGTTAGGATTCTAAAGTTTTAACATACTTTAAATCAAGAGAAATAATTTCTTAGGTAATTTGAAAATCTTCACATTTTTGGATAGCGTTTGCTTTGAAGCTGTCAGTCTTCAAGAATAGTGATCCAAGTTGTTGGGTGGTTTTTTTTTATTGTTTTTTTTGTTTGTTGTTTTTGGTTTTGTTTTTTTTTTTTAAGACAACAGGGACACCCAGGAGAGTGCCCACATTTTCTGTGGATTGCCATGAATTTTTCTTGGACTACAACTTGCTCTTAACATTAGGATCTAAAGCAGGATGCCCCATCCCTGGAAGTGTCCAAGGCCAGGCTGGATGAGGCTTGGAGCAACCTGGTCTAGTGGAAGGTGTCCCTGCCCATGGGGGGAGCCCGCTGTTGTGGGGGAGGGTCCCCCTGCCTAGGGCAGGGGGTTTGGAACTAGATGGTCTTTAAGGTCCCTTCCAACCCAAACCATTCTGTGATTCTATGATTCTATGATCTCAGGTGTAAATCGAGCAGCTTCCGAGGACCTGCTGTGAGCCATGCACTATAGCCTCAGCCCATGGACTGCACGCTGACATTTGGCATTGCACGAAAGCTCCCGATCTGCTCTGCAGTGGGGGCCAAGCTTCGTGGAAAATCCTTGGCCCTCGCGCTGTTTTCCATTCTGTTAAAGACATATTGAGATTTTTTTTGTAGAATGTAATTTAATGTGAGATACAAAATATAAAACAAGCATTTGTAAAATTCTAAACATACATTGTCAGTACTGGGAGTATTTCAGATATCTGAATTCTTGTTACGCATTCTCATGCCTTCCAGAAAACCCGAGTATTGTTTTCACCGCCTTTTCTATTTAAATGCCCTTTTAATTGCCTGGACATGTATCCTAAACGTGATTCTGTTCCAAACATTTGTTCAGCAAAACTGACTGATGATTACCCATTTCTGGACCAGAGTTTATTACCAGAAAAACATAACTGAACCCGCTGTGGAATTTTCCAAGATTTCTGGAGAGGAAATGCAATATCCTCTTTGTAGCACAAGAGTGAGCAGATACTCTAGTCCCAGCGTTGCTGAGTTTCCTGCGTAACTTTGGAAAAGTTGCTAAGTTTCTGCTGCCGGTTTTCTTGCTTTGTAAAAGAAGTTAATATTAACTTGCCACCCAATACTCTGACAAGCCTGGCTGAATATTTGCAAAGTACTCTGAGACTGTCAGGTGGAAAATGTTAGGAAAGTCCAAGTCTTTGCTAGCCAAAGAGGATATTTACAATAGGTTCTTGTTTTATGTAGTGAAATAAAAATGTTAAAGCGTATAACCAGATGAGACCAAGACTGATCTAAAATTAAATGCAGGAGGCATTTTTTTTGACCTTTCAACAGAAATTATATAAGCGCTCAGGTTATAAATAGTCCTTTGTTTTCCTTCTCTTTGTCTGCCACTCAGAAGAAACACAGGGTTAGTTGTTTGCTCTGAAGAGATAAGGTAGTGCTTTAGAGTGGAAACAATTGTTCACTGTTCTTTATTTATACAGTTCCTATCATGTTTGTAACTAGCATTTGTTGCTTTTCTTAGCACTTTTTTTATCTTCAAATAACTACAGAAATAAACTTTGTAGTTCTGAAAATAGCAACACCAGAGGAAAACCAAAACACCACTCGCCAGCCCATTTCAAGTGTGAAATTTTCTTTCCTCTTTCCTGGTTTGGTATGTGATGGAAGAGCAAAAAAGCCAGTGCTAAACTACTGTTAAACTGGCACATAAACATATATTATTTCCTATTTTTATTATGAATCCTTAGAAATAAGACATAAAATGTGTCCACCCTTAAATGAAAACATTTTTACTAGTGTTGCGGATAATGATACTGAATTCTTCACAGAATGATGTGTGTATGTATGTGCATATTTCCAAATATGCTTATTTTCAACAGTTGTCATTTCCTTGAACAAGTAAGTGCTTATATAACAAATCTAATTTTATGTTGATTAAAAAAAAAAGTTTAACCAACAGAAACCACCTCAAGCCTTACTCTGAAGTCAAGTAATTTGCATAGAATCAAAGAATCGTAGAATCACAGAATGGTTGGGGTTGGAAGGGCCCTTAAAGACCCACTCGTTCCGGCAGGGACACCTTCCACTAGACCAGGTTGCTCCAAGCCTCATCCAGCCTGGCCTTGGACACTTCCAGGGATGGGGCATCCACAGCTTCTCTGGGCAACCTGTTCCAGTGTCTCACCCTGAAGAATTTCTTCCTGATATCCAATCTAAATTTCCCCAATTCCAATTTAAACCCATTACCCCTTGTCCTGTCAATGAGAATCATCATCAATGAGAAAGCAATATTTTAAAAATACCACTCATCTTTTTCTTACTTTTTTATTTTCCCGCTTTGTATGATTTCCCTGGGGTTTGTATTATGGGAATAATATCTTTGATATTAAAATATATGTGAGGTAAATGGCTTTATTAGTTACCACATTTTGTTTCATTTAAATGTTTAATCACGTTTCAAACTCATTCATTTGCTTCATAACTTTTCACAGAGAGTAAGTACGAGTCTCTGCAGTAAACTGGAATAAATGGGCTGCAGCAAGGAGCATGCAATTGGGCTTTTGGCATAAAAGGGATACGAGTTTAAAAGCCAGCTGTAGTGCCGTACTGTCGGTCTGCGTAGGCTACTTAGAAACACGCTGGAGACCAATCAGGCCACGATGGATTCAGAACTGCGGCTGGGGGCGGCCAGTCCTGAAATGACACCCCAGCTTAACTCCCATTTCGAGTTATATCAAGAAAACCTGTGACATTACGTAAAATCCAGCCCTCAGAGTTGAAGCAAATTAAAGACTCGGGATCAAATTCACGCATAATGTAAGGACATGAACTTAATAGAATTTTACCAAAGATATTTTTTTCTCATTGTTACATTATTTGATGGTTCTTTTACACAGTGATTTGTGGATTTACGAAGCAGTTTAGTAGCACTGATGACTTCATAACATCCAAAAACCTTTCTCCATCCTGTACTTCAAACATCTACAATGATTTGATATGACTAATCCAACTTACTGAGGAAAGAAAGTTCTGTCCATGACAACTCCATTTTGAGTTTCTTTGCTGAAACTGTCAACAGGAAGCCAAGTAATGCCAAATTGGATACTTTTTTTATGAAGTGGGCACTTGGCCACAATGAGCTGGCTCGAGGCCCCTTACCTAACAGTATTCTGTAGGGTAGGAATTTATCTGTAAATGCTACTGCTGACACCAGATTTTTATTAATAATCATGAACCTTCTCTTGAAATAATAATAATAAAAAAATTACAGAGTTCAGAATTTTTCCTGTAAATAAACCCTGTGGGGCCAGGCTCTATGGGCTGCAATTGTTCTACTCCAGCATCTCAAATTGAAGAGCGTGGGAAGGCGGAGCGTGCCATACTCCCAGATGCTGTTGGGAGCCGAGGTGCCTATAGAACTGTTAGCAGTTCTCTCTCTTCACCTGAACAATCTCCTCAGCATAGCAGAGGAACAATATATGGGCCTTAAGCTTCTGCTGGAAACAACACCACCTAAGGAAAGGGGGAGTTCTAGCATTAAGTGTTGCCCCAGGTGAACTCTGTCCTTGCTTCTCTCGGCAATTTGCTGCGTGGCCTCCCGTTAGCTATTTCATAGAATCATGGAATGGTTTGGGTTGGAAGGGACTTTAAAGTTCACCAAGTTCAACCCCCCCTGCCATGGGCAGGGACACCTTCCACTAGACCAGGTTGCTCAAAGCCTCATCCAACCTGGCCTTGCACACTTCCAGGGATGGGCCATCCACAGCTTCTCTGGGCAACCTGTGCCAGTGCCTCACCACCCTCTCCATGAAGAACTTCTTCCTGATATCTAATCTAAACCTCCCCACTTTCAATTGAAACCCGTTACCCCTTGTCCTGTCACTACAGACCCTTGTAAAAAGTCCCCCCCAGCTTCCTTGTAGCCCCTTCAGGCACTGGAAGGTGCAATAAGGTCTCCCCGGAGCCTTCTCTTCTCCAGGCTGAACAAGCCCAACTCTCTCAGCCTGTCCCCATAGCAGAGGGGCTTGTGCCGGTTATCACCTGTGTCAGTGTAATACACGCACACTGCTCCACCCTGGGGGAAGGCAGGGGCCTCGACTTACGTGTGTTTGGAGAGGAGCTGACATTATTGCAGTAACGGGGTTGTATAAAGGCCACTACGTGTTGTGAACTTGGGAGAGAGCACTTTGGCGCGAACATGGTCTTAAGACAGCCCTTGTGAAGGTAAATGTCACCTGCGTGAAGGCAGAGCACCTTCTGCGGGCGGTGAACTACATCCCAACCCGCTGTCCCGGGGTTTGCGAGCGCCTGGGTTCCGGCGTACCCCAAATTCGGTGGAGCGCACATCCCAAAGCGCAGCCCCGCCTTGCCTGCTCCAGGGGCACGTCGTACCGCCTGGACTCTTCGTACGCGCCGAAACCCGAGTTTTCCAGCCCCGTGCCCATTCCAGGCCCGGTGCCCAAGCCAGCTC
>NW_010272562.1:0-51394 GCF_000690775.1 Eurypyga helias
TCCTGGCTGAACCCAGCACAACTCTAAATACATAGTCGATATGCTAACTGTGCTCAGCAACTGGCAGTATGTTTTCAGTAGGAATTTTCTTAGCTGAAAGCGTGACAAGTACATCACCTAATTGATTTCTCATTTTTAGAAGTAAAGCACACAGGCTATGTTCTTAATTCCTTCCCACTTTGTATAAATACTGCCAGTTGTCAAAAAAGAGGTTATAAAATGCTAACATCTTAACATTTTTCACTTGCCCATCTCGAGTTGTATGTACAGCAGCAAGGCCGAGCAGTGGAGAGCAGGGCTCAATGTGCCCAGCTCCTGGAGCACCTCATCTCCGCTGTGCTTGAATTCCTTCCACTGAGCCCAAACAGGGTTTTGCTCTTTCGTACAGCTTAGGCTTCTGTCCAATCAGTCCAGATTGGCAAATTTCAGTCCAGATGGTTATGATAGATATGGTACCCTCTCTTTTAATCTTGACTAAAGAAGTTTTGACAAAGGCCTGTGAATTAAGTGGGCTACGAGTAGCAATAACTGCATGAATTTCACATTTTGCCTAGTCCATCTGCCAGGCTGAAAAGAGGGAAGGCAGGCAAACCATTTCAGTTTAAATTAGGGTGCCTGAATTGCACAAATCCAATTAGTTAACAGGCAGGACATTTCTCTGCTATTACTACTATTTTTAAAAAATCTATTTTGCAAAATGCACGTTGAGTAGCAAATCTTTCCTTTTCAGGCTCGCCATCCATTTGGAACCTTTGTCCCACATTTACATGGAAATTTTGCTCCCATCGAACACAAAGCTTTCCCTCTCAGTGTGCAGGCTGCATTAATTGTCAGTAATGTGGACAGAAATATATTCCATGGCATTATATCATCAAAATTGAATGGGATTAATAGCCTGTCCTGTTGTTATAAGAAGTTTGGCACCGTGTGTTTTATCTGTCACCGAGATGACTATTTATATTGTTTTTGGGTAACGGGCATAATAGCCTTAAGTATAATTGCTTATCTGAATGCACGCAATTAAAGCTGTTTTCTGGGAGGACTTTGTGCTTGAAACCCACTTTGGTGGACACTTTCTTTGCCAGCATGGAGAGGACAGCACAGCGTGCTTCATGTGACGCTGTAGCGCAGCTCCACTTGCTGGATGTGACCCTTTTTCACTGACAACTCCTTTTCATAATAACAGGCAGTGCTTTCTTTTGACGCTGCTGGGCCAGTCCTCCCTGCTGCCTCACGAGGAGCTGGCTTGCAGCTCTCTAAAGTTGGTGAAGTTCCTGCGGCTTTGAGCCTTGCCGCAGGAGCTCAGATCCTTCCTTCCTTGATGCCTTCTCTCCAGAACAAACTTCCATGGCTGCTAGTCTCATCCCCCAAGAAGTTTTTTACTCTTGGTTCCCAGCAGCACTGCTGTTGACCTCCACTTTTCTTCTTCTCATGCCATTTTGTTTCATTTCCTTCATAGAGGAGTTAAGGGCTGGTGGAAAGCGAGAGCTCACAGGAGTAGTTTTCACCCACACTGGTGTCTCCTTCAGGCATGGTCTCTGTGCGTATCCTCCTCTGTGGAGGTATTTTGAAATTGAGTTTCAGCAGATGACTTCAACCTGCCTCTGTATGATGGGAAAAAAAATAGTAATACATTCTGGTATTTATGCACAGTTAAAAACATTAGTTCAAATGGCTATTAATAATAAGCTAGAAGTATTTCAGCTGCACACTGATCATTAGGAGAATGGAAGTGGGGAAGCAATTTCCATTCTTTATTCAATAGTAGAGTTGCAGCTGAAAGGCTGAAATGCCAAATAGATTTCATGTTGGACATCCATTTTCACACTTTATGAAAACTGAGGTCACACTAATAAAGTATGAAGTTGGATGTGCTGTAAATGTGATAAGTTTTCTGCAAGTTTTCAAAAATGCATGTGTGTCCCAGTGTCCATACTGAAGCTTATTTGCCATAGATGGCCTTATCGAGTACATTAATTTGGCTGCTTAATGGTTTTGAATTCCCTCCTATCAAATGCTTTAAGAAAGCAACAACCTAAAAATATCTGCATCCAGAAAACTGTATTTTGACAACCCTTTAGCTGAACTCTTGGTTTTGAATAGTTGAATCTCCTAACTTGACAGAAAGTTAAGCTTATCTAATGGAGATTATTTTTAGTTTTGAAGAGAAAAATACTGAGTCTTTGTTGTTTCTTCCATTCCTCAGTCATTCACAAAAAATACAGGAATATTGGTATTAAAGTCTTTTAAGCTGTCACCCATTAATATATAGCTTTTTAAAATTAAATTGGAGATCAATAAGAAGCTTAATTTTGAAGATATTTCTTGACTATGTCAATCTGTTTGAGTTAGTTGCTATCTTAATGGACATTAATGCAGACATTTAAAAAAAAACGAAACAAGAATTACTTGCTGAAGTAGTTGGTTATTTTTAACACACACATGCACTGGTTACAATTGTTCTTTATTGCTATGGGAGTAGCAGACAACACTAACAACAACATAAGATTAAAATTAAACATTTGTTATAATAGAAGGTTGTTTTGAAAATAAAATTAGGAGATGGCAGGCTCCAACTATGTGTTTCCTGTAAATCAGTTCTTCTTAAGTTACTTAATGCAGTCTTGTTTATCAGAATGTCATTTGCATATGATGTTATTATTTTTGTTGAACACATGTGTTTATCTACCAAACCAGAATTAAAGCTGATAAAGGTTCTAGAACATGCAATTTTATGTTCTTGATACCACATGCTGCCTTTCACGCGTGATGTCTAAAAGTAGTCTTTAATATGTTTAAAACCTGTGCTTGGAAAAGCAAGTGTGGATATGAAGGAGCAGGTTTTCAGAAGGATTTACGCACAAGCCGAAGTGCGTTCTCAGTCCATGACAACTCCGTTGACAGAAGTAGTGCCAGATGTGCACGTTTGTAGGTCTGCCCATATGCAAGTGTTCAGCTAGGCGAGGCAGTGCTGGGACAGTGACTTGGGGTTGCTCAGCTTTACGGACCAGCGGCAACATCTGTATAAGCTAAATGCCCTAATTTTAGACAGTGCTTGCTGCCCCCTGCCCCAGACCTGAGGGGCCCTTCAGGACCAGACTGGCCACATCCAGAACTCCTAGCCCTCAGACATATATCTCCTGTGAGCCCCACATGGCCTTTGGTGGTTCTCACACACAATTATTATTTCTTGTGCATTGTTTTAGGTCCAGGCTTCTGGGAGCGCTGCAGTGGTGTGTTGATAACGTGAGCTGAAGGATGTGTGTTCAATGCCTTGGGACCGTGGCAGGAGAGCACGAGTAGCGTTTGAAGGCACTCAGGATGACATGCTGATATAACAGTAGAGGGGGAATGCTGTAAGGAGGACACAGACAAATCTGGGGCAGTCTTCATCACATCAGCCTCAGGCGATGCAGCAACATGTCCCAGGACCATGCCCAGAGACTGTCTAGAGGAGGCCAAAACAGAGCAGGAAGTGGGCAAACAGCAAAGCAGAGTGAGCCATCAGGAGCTGGTACATGGCCTCACTTCCGGGCCTGCTTTTATTTAAAAGTGTAGCCAAGTGGTGCTGAATCACAGCAAAGCAAATGTACAGAAGATCTGCTCACTGCAAAGGAACAGAGGATGCGTGACATCTATATGTTCAGGTAGTGAAAAGGTGGGAGGAAATGTGCAACAGGTTAAATTAATTTAGGTTTCTTTTATCCATGTCTGGTCAAAATTGCTGAGCTAACCAGGCTAGTTCTTTCACTTTTATCTCTGGTCAAAATGATCTCTAATCTAAGGAAGCACATGGTTGACAGTTCGGCATCACTTTACAGTCTTGTGCTGCAAGTTAAATGTGTGCAGTTAATGAAATAGCCTGAAAAATATCTTTCAAAGCAATTTTTATGAAAACATTGGGATTTTGGCTGAAACGTTTAAGTGAAAAACATCTGCTTTCACAAGAAAATGAAAATAGAAATACCTGAAAATTGGACCCTTTTGCTCTAAAGCTGTCCCGTGGTGCTGCAGAGCAGCCGTAGTTTGGGCGCTTCACGTCCCCAACCACCTTGTGACCTGTATTCCCAATGGGACTGTATTTCTCAAAAAGTAGCACAACTCTTTGCCACGATGTGCAGGATTAGGCTTCTTTTAAGGATTGGCTGTTTCAGTATCAGGTATTAACGATGGCATGAGGTGTATTTCGGTGCTCTCAATCTGCAAGTTCTAGTCAGCTCACAGGTTTTAATGATTTTAATCACCCGAGACGTACAGTCTAATAGCACAGCTTTCTAACGAGACTTGGCCCCAGTCTACCCTGGACTTCTTGCCAGGATAACTTTGTTGAGCTGAGCTGTGATAAGGTATGATTTGTGGCTGGCAGCGCCCTGCCAGCCAGAGCTCATGATGCGGGGATGGCTACACTGCCAAAACTGCGGTTGGAGGAAGCTTGCCTGGCATGAGGGCAGCTTGGCCCTGGTGCCAGCCACATGCCAAAGAGAAGCTTGTTAGTTTGGTAGAGAGGCCCCTTCTGTGCCCAGCTTTCCACCCGCTGCTGCAGAGAGTGTGTTCTACAGTACTTAATTTATCACACCAAATCATGGGCTGTGGTTGCCTCCTTCATCAAACTCCCTTCCAAGGCAGCTGTTGTTCTGGACATCACCATCACCAACCAGTGCAAGACCCAAAGATATCTGAGATGGAGGCAGGGACCTTAAAAACAACAACTTGGTTGCTGTAATTTACAGTCTGATCATGCCTTTTTCGCTCAGCAGTATCCCTGACAGGTCCCATACACTGCGTACAGCTGGCCGTGTTGGTCTTGTGCCAAATGAGAATTTCCTGGTGTGAAAAGAATCCTCAGTTGTCTATTTTGAATCTTTTCAATCATGTTTAACTGGGCTGTGGAGCTAGCATTGAATACCTTGAAGCAAACCCATAAATCAGAAAGTGAAAACTGGGTGTTATTGTCCACAAAATATACAAAATGGAATGTTTTATGTTCCCCAAATTACTCTTTTATTCAGCCATATTGCAATGATGATGACTATTTCTGAATGGGGTGCTAACATGTATTTTTTCCTCAGGCACCTAATGGCTGTGCTTCCCTATGTATTCCCTCAGTGGAAGAGCAAAAGATGGCAAAAGCCTCTTCTCTTGCTTTGCTGTAAATACAGGCAAACAATTTGCTGGAGCAGAATTAATCCACTGTGTATTTATGTCCGTTCAACTCTAGTCGTGGTCTGGCCTCTTATGCATAATAAAGGCTGCTATGTAATAGCATGTGCAGAAGTAGAATAGAGGAACACAGATTCTTGATAGTAGGGATTTTGGTTGACAGACAAAACCTCAAATCAGAAAAACATAAGACTGATGAAAGGCTTTGCTCATGTCTTACCAAAACCATCACAGCACCTGTGCCGGGAAAAAAAGGGAAACAGATTTGCAGGCAGAGTTTTCCAATGACACAAGAAGTCCAGAGGCACTTCAACACTGCATTTTGCTTTTCAGTCATATTCTGGTAACATCTCAGAGCAAAGATGCCTATTTGCTAAACAGATAAAGCTGCGCTGCCAGCTACAGGGTTTGTGGCTTGGCAAGTCCCACCCTGGCTGCCAGCTGCCCTAATGAAACTAATTGGAGGTTCATCGCCAACGTGAAGAGTCCTGTGATCAAGAGAGGTTTTTCCATTGAGTGTTGACTTTAAAGTGACAAACTGCAGCAGGCTGAGTTTAGATGGCTCTTAGGGTTTATTAAGTGCTTTTTGGTTGCCTCTACCGAGTAATCATACCCATCTTGCCTTTACTGTGCAATCCCATACTGTGCCCTTCTCCCTGGCACTGGAGGAAGTCCCAGCTTTCCAAAGGAAGACAGTGCTTTTTGGTTGCCTCTACTGAGTAATCATACCCATCTTGCCTTTACTGTGCAATCCCATACATACCTCCCTGGCACTGGAAGAAGTCCCAGCTTTCCAAAGGAAGACATGCTGTCAACCAGCCTTGCCAGCGTAGCTCCTCTCTCACAGGCTGTATCATACGGGAGCTGTGACACACCTGTTGATGGGCCATAAAACATAAGAGCAGCAAGACCAGGCATCCCTGAATTTATATAATTTGGATACAAAATCAAAGGGCATTTACTGTTTGTTTGAATTCTGAAATGCGAGTGTCAGCCCAGCTGCACCACAGCCCTGCTCCTTGTTAAGCACTTCTCAAAGTGTCTTGTGATCTGTGACAGACCCACGCCACCCAGGTGTTTCCTGGGATATTCTGTAATCCATACAACCATAAATGTTGTATACCCTGTCATTACCTTTATACAGATCAGCAAGGGAAAGCAGAAGGTTTTTACCCTGGGTCCCCAAATGATGCATCAAACTGTTCTTAGGATTGCCTTGCAACCAGACTGGCATGTTCTGCTCCTGAATAAAATAAGGATGTGAGTACTGGGAGGCCCTGTTGTCCACCCTGGCCACATACAGAGTGGCCAGTGGCGTCTTCATTTTTCCCAGTTTGAAATCCTGTAGCTGGAAGAGTGTTGCCAGTCACACAAAGATCCTACTGCAAATAGAGAGGGAACTTCACAGAAATGATGCTAAGGGAGCAATCATGGAGGAAGACGACAGTGTCTGGGCCCAGCTGTTGGAAGGTGGGAAAAGCATGCCATAGTCTGATGTTTGAGGTTAGAAAGACCTGACTTTTCACCCTCTTTTTGAAGTCTTCCTTCCTTGATCTGTCTCTCCAGATCTCCTTTGATTGGCACCCCAGACTGTGCATTGCTAGACATTAAAACCCTTTGGGGAAGTGTGGTGTAGAATCCTGAAGGTGTCTGTCAGTGTTGGTTTGTGTGACAGGGTCCAACATGCCTACCTATAATGACCACTGCTGGCTGATATGGTCAGGCAGGTCCCCAGACCTGCCCGGATGCAATGGCATGGTTAAAGGAGGCAGCGTATTTGGCTACTCTGGGAAAATGGTAAGGGATTGGAAGACCATGTAGGATTACCATGATCAGATCTGTAGTGATTTAGACTAGAGATACAAGCCTCTCTCACCACCCTCCCACAATCACCATGCTACTCCTCTTCAGGTGCCTCTTGGTGTCTCACTACAGCTCTCCCACACCTTTCCATGGAGTATTGTATCCATGAGCCTTGGTCTCCCAGGCTCCTGCACAGGTCCTGCCTACACACTGTAACACTGGACCCATCTTGGCACAGCAAGTGTCTGTATTTCATAGAAAACCGAGCAGTTTGGTCAGGACCAGTTTGGAAAATTGCCAGCAGGACATTATGTTTAGGACCCGTCCCTTAGACCTGAAGGACGGATGCTCAGATGCCTGGGTTGAATTGGGCAGGGCAGGCAGCTGTGCCTGGCTGTTCCCGTTCTGACTTAACACCCTACCTACTGAGCTGTTATGGAAAACTCCAAACCCCCCAGATGGGGGGAAAGGTAGGTGCTGCCTGCTTTTGTAAAGAGGCAGTTTTCCTAACAGCACCACGCTGATCTTACTGCAGGCAAGGGCAGGAACTTTTGTTTCCAAGGCAGCTCCAGCACTCAGATCCCTGAAGATTTTAAACATCCCTAATGATGTCTAAAGAAAATTTGCCTAAATATAATCTCTCCTTTGTTATCCTGTCTTCATCTATGCACGCAGCTTTAGCGGTGTGACTTTTCTCTGACTGTGGCAGCAAAAACATTACCTGTGTTAGACAGGTATCTCAGACAGAGAAATGTTTGGAAACACGTTGATCAACACTGAGTAGTTGAGACATCTGCAGTATTTCTTCCTGTGTGCGTGTGTGTGCAGCACACGAGAGAACATGAAAATAAACAAAATGAGAAAGCATCCAGAGTTATCAAGCAGTGGGGGGGACCATGGACATGAGCCACAACATTTCTCACCCCAATCTCATGACATGGATTTCCTTGCTGCAGCCCTTTCTCCCAATACATTTTCTATGTTGAGTGGATAATGTTTCCAGCTGGTGACAGGGGGGCATTTTTTCACCATAAACCAATATGCATTTAGTTTCAGGCCACCGTATGTTTTTACAAGATATAGTTTTTCTTTTCAGAAGACTATTTCAGAGTGAAATTGAATAAGGGTGTTTTAATAGTACATGAAGTATGTGGGTGGCTGTGCTTGCTGTGTTTTAGGAGATGCTGCACCTTCAATTTAACAGACAATGCTACGCTTCAGTAGACCATTATATTACTCCACTATTCCTAACATAGCAGTCATATCGAAATTGTATTGCTACATTATACAAGTACGGTTAATTAAACCCAGATATCAGCCCAAGCTCATACAATAGCTGTGTGTCGATAAAGGAGAAGCTATGAGTTAGGAAAAAAAAGAGAGAAAAAGAAAACGAAAAGGAGAGGGAGGGAATGGGGACAGTCAGAGCACTGATTGCATGAGAGAAATTGGATGGTGACTGCCAGTGCTGCAGCCTGACCTTTGCTCCATGCCCTGCAGCCATGCTGAATAATTAGGGGATTTGTTAATTTTTTTGCAATATTATTACAGGAGAAGACGTACCTTACCACAGGGAACTAAAGAGAGGTACTACAAATGAAACATAACTGACAGTTTTTAAGATAGGTGTTCAACAAAGGTTTATTTAATGTCTCTGGAAAGTGCTAGGCATAATAGGGCTGTGGGTTTAGCGTGTCTGGAGTAAAAAATATGTATATCCTTTGCACTGTCCTTCCTTCCTGCTCCAGCTGGCTTTTAATGCACTGTTGAAAACAATCAAGTACAAATAGTTGTGCTTGAAAGAAAAGTTGGTATTCAGACTGTGATTGTGTAGGACTACAAAAATTACTTGTTGGGTCTTTGATCATATTCCAGGGAGGCGTGAGAAACCACAGCAGTAGTACCTCTTCCTGTTGAGCAGGGCACCCTCGAACATGTGAAGGGCAAAGCACTGTGCGAATTCTCTGCGGACCTTTGCAGAAAATCAGAGTCCAAGTGTGTTGCTTAATGTGGAGTTGCCTGCTGTCAATCACTGCACTGTTATCACCTGAGTTTTCTTCTTACTTGGCTCATTTAAGTCTAGCACTTGAGCTTCAGGGAATAGTTGGAGCTTTTAAGTGGTAGTATAAAAAACCCCACTTTTCTTTGTACTCTTTTTATTGGCGCCTGTTGACCATAAACCTACAAGACATAGTTCACTCTGTCAGCGGTCTGTCCTTTAATATCCCATTCATAGCATGGCTTATTTCTATAGAAAACCAATCCAAAAAAATCCCAAAGGCACAGATGAGTTTGGGAGGGGAAAAAAAACATCAGTATACTGAACTGCTTGATGAAAGTACTAACATTGGCTGAATTATAAAACCGAGTGAGCGTAGCTGTGATACCAGCAGTTAGCATTAAAGTGCATTTATTCATGGCAGGCACTGCCAAATTAAACCTAGCTGTAGGTTGGTGGGCTTTCATTTACTGCAAAATGCTTGTCGTTGTTTACATGTGTGGCATTAATCCTTGAACTTACTTCTTCGGTCTATTAGGTTAATACAAGTTGAACTAATACACTGAAGAGGTGAATTTAAGAAGAAATGTGCTTCTGCACATGCTGTGTGGTTTGCTCCAGAGTGGGTGCTGTGCATCACCTGGGCTCAGGTGCAGATCAGCAAGGAGGTGGCTGTAGAACAGGGAGCCTTCATGCCCATCAGGACCTTGGCTGCAGGCCGTGCAGCTCCCTGTCCTGTGGGGCAGTGGCCTCTGTGGAGTTGGGTCCTCTCATCCCAGCGGTCTCGGTTGAGGTCCCTCTTGGTAGATCATGTTAAAAAGTGAAGAAACTCAATTGTAGGTAAGGGACCTGGTTGTCTCAGAGGCAGACCGTAAGATGTGCTATTTTCAATGCCCATTTTTGGGTTTTAGACAACATGACAAAAATGGGCAGTTAAAGAACAGCCTCATCTGAATAGTCAGAACCTGTGCAAGAAATTGTTAAGCATATTAGGGATAATTTAAAAAACATTGCTGCCTTCAAATGACTGATTTCTGTTTATTCCTTAATTACCTTTCAGAGGAGAACACATTAGCATGTTTTTTCTCACTGGCCTTTTTCTAATTTTGTGGTTCTTGGTAGTCCTGTAAACAACTGGTTTAAATCTGCTTTTTAGTTACCTTTAAAATGTGAATATGGGAATAACTTCTTTTTCTTGTTCATGGGGTGCTGCCCACCACATTGTTGGTGACATTAACCACTAACAGGTTAATCTCTTTTTTTTGTTAGTAATTGAAAATAATTTTACTAGGTAGAGTTTCAGAAATTCACTAGCAACATTGCTTGTTGCAAAGGCTTCTGGGCAAATTAAGGGACTTCACAAACACACGTGATACTCCACAATACATAAACAAAACAAAGTTCTTCCACAATAATGTTACTAACCTTTATTAAACAGAAGTCCCAACATTTACGTGTACCAAATCCTCTGTCATTCAATACATGTCTATATTTTGTCAAAGCAGTTATAATTTAAATGTACATTTTGTGATAAATCCTTTCTGGTTTTCTTAATTCCACCCAGAGTACAATAACCTCAGACGTAAATATCCTGAATTCTGGAAGAAGTGCCGTACAGATAGAGCCTATAGGAACATGTCCAACACTCAGATCTCAACTTACCTGACATCAACGTTGTTCAGGTTCAGATCGGAATGTAGTTGCCATTGTTTGAGACACTCTGTCAAAATTATTTGTTATATTGTTTATATTGGAGAAATATTTTTTAATACTATTCAGTTTCACTTCTTTCCCCCACTCTATTTATTTTCTTCCTCTTTTCTCCACAATCAGAAAATTCAAAAATATATTTGATCATAGTGCATTTCTTTATGTATCTGCTTAGTGTGCTTTTTGACTAGGCTATACCAATTGGTGAACTACTTGAAATCAACCAATCAGCAGTTTTTTCTTGCTCCCCACAAGTCCTGAATTTGTTTTTTATTCCCTCTGTGAAAATGGCAGTGTCAGCAGAGAGTACAAAAGGAATCAAATTATACTTCATCTTATTACAAAAACACCTGGAAATCAGTGGAAACATCCCACTCCTCTTTGGCTTCCAGGTCTTTGATCCACTTGAAAAGCTTCATCCACTGTCAGGAGGGCTAACCTCTCTGCTAACTCAGCACTTCAAGAAAGTATATTTAAACTGAAGGTTAGTCTCAACCATGCCCAACAGAGTTTCAACCCTGTGTTTCATCTTCTTCCCAGCGCTTGTTTTAGGTCTTCTAGGCGCAACCCCAATATCGCCCATTCCGAGTATCGAGAATCCATGAGGCAAATTCCTATTTCCTTTCTCCTCTCTAAGAAAAAACGGGGGTTAGTTTAAACCTGCAAGATTTACTTTAATCACAGCTGAGATTTTTGTGTTATTCCATGACTAGATCTCAGAAAGTGCCTGCTATTATGGGGGTTGGTACGGCTGCCATCTCTAACAGGCCACATTGCTTGTGGGACTTAGGGGCTTGGGCTTATTAACAGCCCATCACTGGCAGCTCATTAACTTCATGGCAAGTGTGGCTGCAAACAGCACCTGACCCAATTCTTTCCCTTCCCGCCCGGCCTTGCCGGGACACCTGCCTTCTGGGACCAGGGGGGACACAGGCACAGAGTGCAGAGTTTTACTGGCTCATCTGCTGGCCTTCAGGAAGCAGCCCGTTTTGAAGACTCTCTTGTTCATGAACGCAGAGGCACACGCGCATGCACGTGCACATTAAGGCTGCCACACTCTGAGCGTACAACCCCCTTTCAGATTTCAGAGCTCTTGCTCATCTCTTTAATATTTGATAGCCGTTTGGCAGTCAGCAGAGAGGAGCGGAGCTTTTCGTTATGTAACTCCTATTAGAAGTTAGGGTTGGATAAAGCGTATGTCACGTTCCTCATTATGAGGAATAAACCGCGTTTCTCACTTCTTTGCATCCAAATGTTAGCCTTTGATGTCTGCACTTGGCCCTCACTGCAGCTAAAATCTCTTGTGGCGTGTACTTCACAGCCGTGTAAAATAACAGCGTGTTCTTCGCTCTGCCAGTTAAGGCGATGCCGAATGATGTCAGGTTGAGGTTGGAAGTGCTTTTCTGCCCCACTACCAGACAGCTGTGCTCTGGAAGCTTATTATTGCCTTTTTAGGATCTCCAAACCCAGTTGCAATGAGATTACTCTGTCCCCATTCCTTTGCCTGCCCCCCTTGTAAACGTACACCTCCCTGCCTGCTTTTTCTTGCTGCAGTGCAACAGAGGGATTAAATGGAGTTCATCTTCTCTTTTTGCCTTGATGCTTTAGTGCATTTCAAAATAAAATAAGATTGTGATAAATTGCACCCTGAAGAAACGAGAAGCTTAGAAGGAGGCTTTAAGTTTTAGGGAAAAATTAAAGTGTCCAAAGCAGCAGGCAAACTGAAGATAATTTGAAAGCTTATAACTCCCTCCACTTTTACGAAGCTGAGATTCTCCCCTGGACCTATACCTGTCCCTTGTCTATGTTCTTAAAGAAAATCTCTGACAACTCTTATACTCTCTGTTACTACAACACTATGTTCAATACCTTAAGCTATACAGGGTGGAAGAAATGCTTAGTGTGACCTTCAGTCTTGGGTATCCTTCTTTCTTTATCTTTTAGAAATACTTCCCCAAATTCAGACTTTATTTTAGCTTTATATTTCATGTGGTGTTGAAGCCAGTTCTGTGATTTCATGTATTTTTAAGTTGGGAGATCGAACTGCAGGTGATAAAGGCTCTACTTTATCCTGTAAACCAAACTGCCTTTATTAATCCCCTGGGCTTATCATGAGGCTCCAGACTTTTTTCTTCCTCACTCCTAAAACTGAGCTTTGTGTTTGAGAGAAATAACTAATGGAGAGTGGAAAATGTCGGTTTGTCTGGTTGCCGGGTACAGCCCAGACGCGCTCGGGAGGAAGGGGCTTCTGGGGAGGAGAGGGCAACTCAGTCTCCCTCCCCATGCAGGGCTGGGTGGTTTCTGCCATGCTGCTGCCTGTCCTGCATGAGCTGAGCTGAGCTGAGCCCATCCATTCATTTCCTGTAGGCCAACCAGCATCCATTGCTTATGCTAATGGATTTTAGTCATTACTCTGATGGGGGCTGAAGCTGAACCCTTGATGGGCTTTGTATCTGGGGATAATGGATAAGTGTGGCAATCTGTCTCTAGTTTACCCATTTTAAAGGTTTTGCTGTATCAGCATGTGCTTCCTTTTAACAAATTTGCTTGGTTGTGCTTCTGTCTACCAAACCCCACTTCCGTTAACATCTCTGTGAAGAGCCATGAAAAGTTATCGTTTCGAATCACTATTATCAATACTGCAAAGGACATAAAATGATGTGCACTGGGGGAAGTTTATTTCCTTGTTTGGAGTTGGAGAAGGATGTATTTTCGCAAAATAAAAACGCAATATTATTTTAAGATGCAACTGTGTTGGGTACCAGATGTGCTTAATTTTAAGTTTTAATAATCATGAACAAATCAAAACTCAAATTAATTTTTCATAAGGAAAACAAGTCTACAGCTTCTGTTTTCAAGTGCGAATTTCTATATATCTTAAATGGTCTGATTTTTAAAGGTTTTTTATTACTTAAGCTTTGAAAATCAGCATTGAGATATCCTGAAACTGAGGCTTTTTAAATCCAGTTTTGACACATACCTGGATGTGCTTTAAAAATAGAGCTAACTTTTGAGAGGGAGTTATTTATCCCTCCCCATGTTCTTTGCAAACCAAAACTGTATGCGAGATAATTTCTAGTCTCTACAGCCAATAAATTTTTTTCACAACAGAAAGCCTTTTTTTTTTTTAAGAATATATCACAATGCTGTGCTTTTTGCTTATAGAAGAGGTGATTTTTATGACTTAGAAACACACACAGAGGTCTTTGTGAAGGAAGGGTCCTACAAAGTGGGTTATGATATGGGGTTTGGTGCCATCAAGTATAAACCTGTGCAACTTGCCATGGGATGTAGCTGAAGCCATGTATTGAGCAACCACAAAAGAGGGATTGGATGTTTATGAAAAAGCTTGCAAGATCAATCCATTTTTTTTGTGAGAACTGCCTAAACATAAGATCTGCAGGGGAATTCACTTTCCTGTTGAACAATAGGCATCCCAAGACTTCAAGGAATATACCAAACTAGTTATTACTAGAACTGAAGTATGCCAGAATGCAGTAATGTATTTTGTACGTTTTGCAGAAGATACTAGTACTGGGCATAAAACCCCCATAAATTAGCTACAGATTCCTGTGCAGTGTCTAATACATTAGGTGGAATCTGCTTTGTCAGTTGCTTTAAATACCTCCAGAATCAGAAAAATAAAGCTTGAGCTGAAGGGTGGAAGTGGCCTGTGGGTGCTCGTTCTCCGCTGCTCTCATGAGAACAAGTGAGCCTCCAAGCCAGGCAGAGCAACTCCTCTCTCTCTAGAGATTTTAGAATCTACTAAAGATTTTATGATGGAAGAATGGGTATTTAAGAATGGATATTTAATACCTATACATGGTATTGGATATACAAAATGACAAGCATGTGCAACTGCCAAATATACATTTAAGTCAAGTAGGCCATAACACACAACCACAGTGACTACCCTGGCAATTTGTAGGAGTTAGTAATGTTTGGGTATAGAAACCTGGAAGGAAAATCCATCTGGACTCCCTTCTACCTCTGAATAGGTAAAATTAAATCTAAAAATTCTTAGAATATAGTGTGCAGTGGCTTGTTAAAAACAAATGAATGTCAGAAGACCGGAATTCTGGAAGAAGTAAGAAGCACACAGATGTGGCAAAATCTCTCAGTGAAAAACAAGTGCATGCTAATACACAAAGACCATGAAGAGACCTCAGTAGTCAGAACTTTGTAGCTCTGAGTATCTGAGATGGTAAGAAAGGAAAAGTTTGTAGCAAAGTATTACAGTGCTATTTTTTTTAGAGAAACTGAAAATACTGTCCATTCCTTTCAATTCTGTCTGGAGGTCTAATAAAAGATATTATCTCTCAATACAAACCTTGTCTTTCGTGGAAAGATTTACATGCCTCTGTGACATGAAATCCATTAAGCAGCTCTAATTAGACATCCATGCCAGAGTGTCCCCTGAATTAATGAAATACATTCCAGTCGAAAGGAAATCTCAGAGGAGCACCTTAACGGGAGCAATGCCCAATAAGTTATCTTTGGTTTCTTCCTTTCCCTCTGATAATGAAAATGTTCAGGCAGCCAGAATTAATAACACTGTAAATGGCAAATAACGAGTCCCAGATTGCTGGAAGTAAAAAGCAAGTTGGACTTGTGGCCCTTTGACAAAGTAACTGAAGGACTCAAACTGAGCGTCTCAACCAAAATAATTGAAGCCTAATGCTGCCTGGTACATGACATATCATCCCTCCTATTTGCTTAAAGCTTTCTTTTTACTCTATTTTTTTTTTTTCAGTTTCTTAGTATTCAAGGTTATAATATGTCAAACATAACTAATGTGGCAATTTAATCAGGAGTTGCATTGCGTCTCAATTAAGGCTGAGTTATTTCTCCATCTATGATAGATAGGTAGGTAGGTAAGTACATAGGTAGGTAGGTAAGTAAGTAGGTAGGTAGGTAGATAGCTAGATTGGTGGATAGATAGATAGATAGATAGATAGATAGATAGATAGATAGATAGATAGATAGATAGATAGATAGATAGATAGATTAGATAGATAGATAGATAGATAGCTTTTATAGGCATCATCCTTCTACACCATATAGGAAATGAATGTCAAAGCAGACAGTGAAACCATACAACAGCACATGTTGAAATCACAAAAGAAGGGACAGACAGGAGAACAAGCAGGCAGCAGTAGAGAGAGGAGAGTAGCCTGAAAGATCCTCCAAAACCAGCACGATGGGGAATAGCAGAGGCATGAGACAGCCTCTCCTCTCTTTCTTGAACGCACAAGCCCCTCTGCATTCAGGTCCCTGTGGCTGGGAATGTGCCACCCCATCCCGAACCAGAACCTCTGTCTCCACACCTCAGTGGTGGCCCTGTGGGGATGGGACTGGGGCTGCCTTGCTTATTTTTGCCTACTTATTCCACTGCAGTGGGCTGCTCTAGAGCTGGGGCTGGATGTGTGAACCCCAGGGAACCCAAAGTGGGATCCCTGCTGCCCCCACAGGTGCAGTGCTGTGGGTGACAACCTCCATGTGGACAGGCCGATGGTTTGCAAGGCTGGCCTCCAGGTTCTGAGACCCTCCAGCTTTGCATGGCCCCACTCTGACGGTCCAGCTCTCAGCTACAGCCAGCATCATGCTGTGTATGACTGTGGACATTTATTTGACTTCTCCTGTTTTGAGTTTAACTTTCCTGTCCTTAACAAGAGTGGAGTTTCTGCCAGATGCTATAATAACACAGAACAAAATGTCTATTGCCTTGATTATTTTTTAATTCCCATGAAAAGAAGCCGCATCTGCTCTAGCATCAGCAAATAAGTGACATATTTTAATGGCTTTATTCCCTCCGAGTATTTGTCCTAGATAAGGCCTGGTTGCTAATTATTCTGGCCCTGGTCCTTCCTTCCTCATTCCTGTTGAAACATACCCCCTAACGTAGCTTTACTCAGCACACAGAAAAAAAGCAGCATCAGGCTTTCTAGCTCTTCCATTTCTTTCGACTGACAGCCTAAATTAAAATCCTGTACTTCGCTGACTTTCATTAAAAAGCAAGAACAATTAGTGTTTGGGTTAAAGGGAGGAGGAAAGAAATATCAACCACCAAACACAAACTTTCTAGTGCTTTGTGCAAAAAAGTTGGGACACACACTGTGTGAATAGCATCGCCCCTTCTTCAAATCTGTAGCTGTTGCAGCAGAGATTACAGCACAGACAAAACTACTCCATAACATGCCAGCTGCCCTGACTTCCCCAGGTTGCACTGCCTCTGGCAACCAGGAGTAAGATGTCTTTTAGATAAGCAAAAGTGCTAAGCCTGGGGAATGTTAATCTTTAGGGACTCACGCCATTTGATTTTATTTTAATATGGGAGGGAGGAGGGAAGAGAGAAGAAGACCATACTTCGCAGTTTTCCATGTAACTCTGTGCATGTGTATGCATGTGTGTGCACATGTGCAATGGGACGTGTGCTTTTTCTGTACAGTTCTCAACCACATTCCGTGCTGGCTTTTCCTGACCCCGCAGACGCTTCCAGAAGCAGCTAGATACAAGATCTCGCAGCAGAAACTGTCCCTAGCCCAAGTCTTTTCTTCTGAGAAAATGATCTTTCTGCCAAAAAATATTCAAAAGGGGCAAAATTGCTTCATGCTATCAAAAATAATCTATAAAGCAAAATGCCGAGCATGCACTATTGGTTGCAATGTGCAAAGCTACATATACATTTCTGTTGTTAAACCAAGGGATTAATTTAGTCTTGGCACGTAATGAATCAAGGAGATTTATAAATAATTGCCTCAGAGATAAGTCACAGAAAATCTTACATCTGCTTCTTTGTTAGTGCTTCTGGAGTGTAGTCATTTTAGGAAAGACTGAAATGAGCTGATGTAGATATATTTCCTCTCTTTTTAAATTATCTTGTGCCGGGCAGTTGGTGGGTGGTTTTAGGGCAGCGCTTGCATGAATTAGGTTTTGCATGCCCTCCTGTTGTCGGAGGAACGTCCAGCCCCTACAATTCACAGTCAAAAGTTTTCCCTGATTTATGGAAGCTGCCAATCTGCTTGTGAAGGGGTACTCAGGCCTGGCATTAGAGAATAACTCTCAGCTTCTCCATCTGTTGCTCCGTACCCCCAGCAACCTGTAGCAGACATCCTCCTGGCTCTTACGAACAGTAAATGCACCTACTGCAAATTTTCAGTGTCCAATAAATATATTTGTCATATCTAACTGGGAGACATGCAGACTAACAGGCACAGGCTGGCCCCGCGTCTCACTGGAGCAAAGGGAGTGAATCTGGAGCAAAACTCCAGCCGGAGGCTGGAGAAGCGGCCAGAAATGCACCAAATGCTTTGTTCTCCCAGTGGGTGTGTTTTGACCTCTCTGCAGAGAGGTTCTTGTAAATCCCGAGCAGCAGCCTGAGAGCCAGGAGGGACCTGTCTACAAGAAACCTTTCTAAACCTGCCCTTTGGAGGTGTAGGAAGGACAACAAAAAAAATCACTGGAATGATAGACCCACCAGAAACTGCTGATGTTTCTTCAGCCTAGCCTCTGCTTCCATATGTGCTTAAGCTGTTTTCCTTTCTTTTTTTTATTTAATTATTTTTTCTTGGTTCTCGGTATTTCCAGAGATTACTTCGTCCTTTCTTCATAAGCCATCAATTCACGCTGTGGTCTGAGACACTGAGGGAATGGAGGATCTGATGCCAAAATGCTAACAGATTTAAGGTATCAAGAGGCAAGTTGCAGGAAATAACTCATTTGTTCAGGCATTCAGAGCAAATATTTATAAATTTCTTCAGAAATAATTCCTGCTTCCCAAAGCCAAAAAGTAAAAGGCAGCTTTTCTGGATGTATTGAGACTCGTATGGATAACTACAAATAAGCTGGAGAACAGGAGAGGAAGAAGCAATCTGCTTTGAATTTTTACAAGTTCTACCTTATAAATTAAGTAAAGTAGGATGTGTTATGTCCAGGAAAAAGGACATGGAAAAAAAAATGAGGGGCTTTCCTGACTGGCTAAGTTTACCCTAAAGTAAATGAAATGACAAGATCAGGAAATGGAAAGCTGAATACATTGGAAATACTCTTCATCATAGTTCTCTTAGAAAACACTGGTTACTAGGCCTAATCGAAAAATATTTGCTCTATTGGAAAGGTGTGATGAGAAGGAGAAAGGTTTAACTGAAAACTGGCAATCCACACACTCTACGTTTCCATGAAAAGTTGAAATTTCATGCAGTTAAAACTAATTGCATGAACTGTATTCTATGAAGATAATTTGAAATAAGGTGTCCCATTTGTTTTGATCAGTGCTATTACTTAGATTTAATGAAGTTTTGACTGATTTGCCCAGATGCCACTGAGAGCAGAACCATTCACATTATATCTTCTTAAACATAGACCACTGGATCCGGGAAGTGCGACTACTACATTGTTCAGTAAACTTCAAGCACTCTTACACAAAAATAGCAAAAAACCAAACCTAATCAACTTACTTCAGGGCAAAAGTTGTTTACTGGCATTCTCAGTTTGGAACAGAAGTGTGTGGAACTGAGAAAAGCTCAGTGAATTTATACTAAATCCAGCACAGCTTATGCACTATTTGTGAGTGGACTCCAAGAATCAGACGCTGCAGAAAATGGACCTGTATCTCACACGTCTGCAGCTCCCATCCGCTTCCCTGGTGACCAGCTGACTGGTTTGAGCTGAGTTCTGCTGGTGAGGTGCACCTTGCACACAGGTTCCAGGAAGAGAGGGACCCACTGGCAGGGTGTGGGCTGTCCTTGGATCCCCATCTCCGGTGCACCCCAGCTCCTCTCAGCTCATGCGACTGGGCAAATACCCATTACACGGTCCCACGTATTGGACACATAGAGGCACGTCAGCACGAAGGACTTGACACCGTGAATGAAGGAAGCTGAGAGACCTGTACATCAGGTTAAGAAACGGATTTATCTAGATCACCATAGGTGATCTATTAACATTCAGATTTTACCGTAAGAGCAGTTTATTTTGGTTTAGCTTCATCCTGGGGAAAAAAAAAACTACAGACCATGACAAAGCTACCACTCTCCCTGATGATAATAGCACCGAAATTAGCTCCTTTGAAATTGCATTAAATTTGTCCTAAAAACAATTTGAAATAAATATGGTTAAATCAATGCAAGTATTGATGAAGCATTATTCTCTTATAGTTGACAGGATTTGGGCCATTTTTTCGTGTATTTCCAGCTTGTCTTTCCTTAGCATTTCTAGATTAGCAAAGGGACTTTCATTGCCAGGTGCAAACTAGGTAGATCCCATGCCCTAACAGGCGCTGAGGGTCTGCTTGTGCAGCTTGTTCTGGGTCATTTTAAATTCACCCTGCTGAAAGCAAGCTTAGGATAAAGCCTTAATGTGATTTTGAGTATTGCTGGAATGCACTTTTGGCATGGGTTATGGTAGTTATTTCAGCAGTGCGGAGGGACATAAAATGATAGTTTTTAGGGCAGAAAAATAATGAGGCTATAATACGCTGTTGAAACTGCTGGAGAAATAGAGGCAGGCGGCATATAACTGGTTAAACTGAAATCTGGCCAGACAACCAGAAACTGAGTGGCATCTCTTTTGAGCAGAGGCAGTGACCGACATATGGTTTGGTTCTCCGGGAAGGGCTGCACGATGACCCCAGGAATAGGCTGTGGTGTGGGTTTGCTGCTGACTCAGTGGCAGAGGTGCCAGGTCTGGGATTGACAGCAATGCTTTGGGCAGCACCTTTGGTTTCATTTCAATGTTTCCTGTTCAAAGATCACAATGCCTCCATGTGCTTATGTTCTCAGATGTGATACAGTCATGGTCCGACGTAGTATGGCTTCAGGCAGTGAAACCTGTAACTGCTTTGCCTGTGAAGTGGAAAGTATGTATAATGCACATGGTATCAGTGACTAGTGTTTTATTCATTAAAGGCATCCTAATTTTGTACCATTATGTCCTCAGCAGACCAGGCAGAACACATGCTTTGAATTGTGATCTAGAGGTTTAGTATACATTTCAGAAGGTCTGATGTCATCTTCAACTGCACAGGGCATTGAAATATTTTACAATTGATGCACAGTATGAGTAGCTATGTGTATGAAGATAACTCATCCTTAACTTAGGGGAACTTGTACTCTGCTCAGATGACTCTAATTAAGGGCAGAATACAGTACACACCAAGTGTCAGAGGTGGTGAACTGGCAGAGATTTTGCTTGTCAAATTGCTGACCCTGGAAAAACTTCATGGTGCTTCCCATTGCATTCACAACTGGTTCTGCTGTCAGTGGCACTACTTGAGTGGACAATGGTAAGCATGTCTTTACAAAATCAGGCTCACATATATTAAAAATCCCAGTGTAACTGGGTCTAGCTTTCCTGTCCTTTCTGCAAGCCTGAGTCTACAATGTAAACAGAGATGGAAAACTGGATACAAAACAGAACTTAAGTGAAATGGCTCTGTTTCCCCAAAATCCCATTTGCTCTCTCTTACTGCTGCTAGCATTTCTATTTTGCCTAAGGTGACTGTAAAAACAAACAAATTGAATTGTCTGTGCTTTTCCTGTAAATTTTGGTGCAACTTTCCTCCTGATTTCCTTTTGTGTTCCAACCATATCTGATCTCTTGAAGCACAGACTATCTTTTTATTTAACACTTCTTATTTTTTCCCCAGGCCTTGCTGGTCAGTATTTGTGCAGCATGTCACTAGGCATAGTTGCAACTGTATTTTATGATTCCTTAATATTTGAGTATCAAAGAAGAACTAACTACTCTAGAGTTAAGTGCTGTAAATATTATTATGATCAAATAATAATGCCTGGTTTAGATCCATCTTTTATGTCCCACCCATGAAGCTGCTCCCTTGAGTAGTCCAGCCCATTTTGGAGGGATGAATTCTGGTAGCAGGGCCAAATGCCGTTGCGTGAGTGCGATCCTCTGATTTAGAGGTTGCAAATCACCTTGTCACACCCCCACTGAATCCCAAGGAATATTGCTTCTGCGAGAACTCATGGGAAGCTGTCTCTGTGCATACAGGGGAGACATTTCTGTGGACTGTTTCTCCAGGTGCTGTTGTTTTCAGTTTGGGGAGAAACAGGCTTGAGGCAGGAACTTTGCGTATCCACATGATTCCTTTTTGTACTGACCAAAGCTGCGCCTTACTGCAATCCAACAATGCAACCAGTCTTAAATGATGTTCCCAACATCTGGGCATTTGAAGAAAACCTTTTCCTGAGAGATCACAAAGGTTAAAAGAAAAATTGCATCTGTTTACTCTTAGTATGTCTTTAAGGCAGAGAACCTCAAGTGGTGCAGCAGGCTGTGGGAAGTCTCCTTCATTGGTTTTAATTAACATTACTTTGCTTGGTTAAAACTGCTGAGCACTGTTTTCCACCTAAACTGAAGTAAACTGTCCTTAAGCCAACATGTGCATTTCCAAATAGGAATTAGCACAAATTTTAAATGAAAGTCATGAAAATCTGTGTTAAATTTAAATATTATAAGTTGACCAAGTCTGATGTCACCTTTGTAGATGAGGGACTTGCCTGCCTCTGCACTTGTATTTAGGGATATTCTTACTTCTCTTGGTGGTTATTTACAACTTCCCTGACTCCCTTCTCTCTTCCTCTTTCCTGAGAGTGCTCTTCTGGCTGCTCTACTGGTGCTAGTGGCCTTTTCTCTCCCCACCTACTTATTCCAGTCCACATTCCAGCTCTTGGTGGCTGAGCAATGACTCCTGGACATCATCTTTACATCGCTTCCTTAGAGCACACAGTATAATTTTTCCTTTTACAATCCTAAAAAAGTAGAGAGCGATTTATGCAATGAACTTCAGCCAAACAACTGCTTTCAGAACACCATTAGTGAGGGCCCCTGCTTTCAGCTTTTTAACATATGACCTCAGCACATCAAAATGGCCTTTTCAGATGTTGGAAGACTCAACAAGATGTGGAAAGAAGTCAAAGTGAAAGCCCAGGAGTGTGTCACAACAACACTTAACAACTGGCCTCATTGCAGAGCTCCTCAGGAAAAGAACATTAAGACTGGAACACCACGCATCCTCAACATATTATATTCTTAGGTTACCTTAGTACTGAGGTGTTATTAATGCACCAAATCACTGGTTGTGTCTGAACAGGATCACAAGAGCTGCCTGTTAGAAAAATGCACAACTATAATAGCTCTTCGTGAAGAAGCTGACCAGTCTATTTTGGGAAAATGCTATAATTCAAAGGAGACGAACATTAACTGAGTATTTTCTCTGGTATTTGCTAGCTGCTGACCTTTGTGAGGGACCAGCCCACCCAACTTATGTCTCAGGGCCCCCCTCCATACCATCAGGGGAGAGCAATAAGCACTTTCCAGAAAGCAGTTTGATTTCAGGTTCTTTTCAAGAGAAACTCAATCTGTCTATCTCTCTTCATTGCCTAAATATGCAGGCAAGGCTGTCTGTGCTCTAATTCTGGGGCCTCAAGTAGCTTTCTGAAGTCGGGAGGGATGACTCTAAGCCCATATACATAACCTTACCTAGACCCCTCGTGGCTTTTTCCCCTTTGACTGCTGAAGTTATATGAATCCAGATATATATTACAATGACATATCTATGCTAATCTGTATAAATCTTCAGATAATAACCTAACTGAAGTGTCATTTATTCTCTGGCAATTCTAAATGAACTAGTCATAGTCTCCCAGGGCAATAGAGTTTATAAAATGAGAATAGTTAAATAGTACCTAAAATATAGACAGGGATGGGGCAGTGGTTGTGCTAAGGAGAGCTCATACAGGCAAGGCAGGAATTGCAGTCTGCTTTCTGGGTGAAGAGGCAGAAAGGCCTGTCTGGCATTTTGCCAAAGCATCTGTATTTCTGCATTTTTGTTATTTGTTGTTTAGTTGTCTCTATGGGACAGGGCTCGCTGGTTTCCTTTCAACCACAGGTTGGAGCTACTTTGGACTGACTTTTCTTGGTAAGACATGCGATTTCCAATATGTGAACACAAGCTAATCATCATAGTGAAGGAGAACATCCATGGACTTAGAGGCTTGGATCCTGCCACTGTGCAGCATTTGAGAGAAACAGACTTGGACAACCAGATGATCTTGAGATCCCAGGGGAGGAGTGTGTGAAAAGGAAGAAGAAGAAATTAGAAATTAAAGAAATGTGATCAGATGATGAGAGCAAACTGGAAGACATGCAACCTAGATGGAAATATCAACCTTTTTTCAGAAACACATTGAAAAAATATGGGAGAAACTTCCCCCTGAAGAGCAGAATAGAGCCACTGGAGAGACGCTTGAAAGGCTACAGCTTGTGGAGTGAGGAATCAATCTATTGCTACGAGGTTCTTCAGTCATCCTAAAATTCAACTATCACCATCAATGCTATGTTTAGGCCAATGAATAGAGAATTCAGCAAGAAATCTGCCAGCTGTCTCCCTAGCACAAAAACATGAAATGAAACTGGAAGGCTGGCAAGTTTCCACCACTGGTTATCAACAATAGAGGACATTATTTAGGCAAATGTGGAATTATGCAGATTATAGAAGACTTCAGACAAGGACGTGGAGAAAAGCCAGCGTGATTTTCTTAGGTATCATTTTACGCGGATGAGTGAAAAAATACAGCAGGTAGGAGACCCAGGGTTTGAGTAGTTGGTTGTGTTTCTGAGATGAAACTAAAAGTCTAGGTTCTATGGAAAATGATGTGTTGCTTCCTACTCAGATCAGAGAGTCCTGTACCTTCAAACTGGGAGGAAGAGGAGGTAGTTTTCCCCCTTGGAAACCAGATGATGCATCAAGGAAGATCGAAAACTAAAACCAAGAGAGGGAGCAGTAAAGAGTTGAAACTTAGGGTTTTTGCAAAGAAATTAGGTCAACGTGGTATAGAATGTCAGATAAAGCAATAATCTTAGAGCTTGGAAACTGTGTTAGTAGTTCAGGCAAGCCGTAAGGACACAACATTATCCCTGATGAAAAGATGCAATTATGGTATAAATGCCATTTCTGAAAGCTAATAGTTTTGTTCCTAACACTGAAATATTAAGATTATTGATTTTTGTCTTGCTTACGATAGACAGAGAGGATAAGAGGGGTGGGAAGGGAGTAGGAAGAGTCTACACAGTCTGCATAAAGTCAGTACTGCATGTTGTATGAATAACTCAAAACTTTGGGATCTTGGAAGCATGTGGATCAATATTAATCAGCAGAGCCTTGATAAAGAGGGTGGTGGTGGTCATCAGATCTGTAAAGGATGGAAGGAAGAATGACAATGATGTAGGGCATCACAATGGGAGACATGCTGCCTCGTGAAGACAACACTAACACATTATTAAAGCTTGAATAAAAGATGGTTGGGCGTATCTTACATCGGGAAGTAACTGCCTTCCAAAATCTTCTTATAATGCATAAAGATGTAATGGCTGTAATGGACCTTCAGTGCAGGCATGCAGATGTCTGGCACAAAAGAACATGTAATACATATGCTTTGTTCCTCAGAGGAGTCAATACACAAAACTAAGGGAACTAGTAGTAAAACTAACTGCAAGAAAATCTTTTGCTATAAAAATGCAAGGAAAAGTTTTAAAGGGGATTTTATTGGATGAGCAAATATAGATTCTGTTACGGAGTGGGACAGTATCGGCTAAAAGCCCATCCTGTTTCAGGGTTATGAGGAAGGCAGTAATTAGGAACAAAGAAGCAATATTATAGCAAAATGAAAAAAAAAAAAGTGGGAGATGGTAATCAATATAAGTTAGAAGTTACGAAGTGTAGAAAATTGATGAAGGAAGCTAAAGACATCAGGGAAAAATCAATGGCTAGCAGAGCTGGGGACAGTAAAGATTATTTAAGTATGTTAGGAAGAAAAGATATCCTAGCAACAGTATAAGGCATTACTTGATGGAGGTGGCAAAATTGTTAATGATGCAGAAAAGAGAAATCATCAATAAACATTTCTGTTCTGTATTTTTTCTGAGATAAAAACAAGGTTACGTGTATGAATCAGGTGGTGATGGTAAAGTACTTTCCAGCTCAGTGGTGACAAGAGAGGACATTATGCGTCTACCAGGGTAGGGAAGACTTACAGAGCAATTTGTATGACTTGCTGGACTGGCCCATTCATTAGGAGCCATTAGAAGTGTCTCCTAATACAAAGAAACTATGTAAATGAAGGCAGTGAGCAGAGGACTCCTCTTCGTATGGGTGGGGTTCCATGATATTATGATAATTTATAGGATCTGGGAGGTCATAGTTACTAAACTGCGAGAGGTTCAGGAATGGGCTGAGTTACAGACTCCATCCTCAATTTTTATGCTTATCGTGTTTGTATCTTCTTGAAGGTCCTTTTGCATTGCAAGGGCAGTGGGCAGCAGACACGCTGTGAGTGAGGACCAGGCCCGAGAAACAGTCACTGACAGCCTCACCTGCATTGAATGGGGCAGGTGGAGCTGGAAACGGACTTGACTGTGGGTATGGGGGGGTGCGCATAGCCACATTAGTGTAGTTAAGGGCCAGATTATACTGAGACGTTAGGCGAAGATTAAGATGCCATAAAGCGTTGAGATGGCATTTTCAGAAGCACTCAGCTTTTGTCTTCCTTTGCTCACATTTGGTTTTCACAGGAACAGCCATTTCAACCCCAAATATAAGGTATTTGATAATCCTTCCTGAAACCCTGCTCTGTACCAATGCTCTTGTGTTGATAACACTTACGGAGCTGAATTGGTGGTAACAGATCTGAAAACTACTGGAAATAATCAATCCCTTTTCAGTGGTATATCCCTCCAACTCTCTGCTAATCGTCACCACAGAGCTATTGATATCATAGCACAGAAGGAAATTATCTCTCCTGGTCATGAAAGTGGCACAAGAAAACCTCAGCAGCATTCGTTACCTCAGCAGCATTTTTTACCTCAGCAGCATTTGTTGTGTTTGGTATTAAATAATGTCAGGATAAAAATAAAAACCTGTTAACAGCTGAGGTAATTTAACAGCTAGGAATATTTATAGTTTATGTCCCTCCCGGGGCTTCCCTGTTAGAATTATTCTGTGAGAAGGAAATTGGTCATTAGCCGTGTCTCTTCATAGCCTGCAGCAAATCATGCAGGGCCAGCATTGGCACCCCAGCTCCCTCTTCTCTCTGACCTGGCTTTGCAGCCACCAGGACCTTGTGGCTTTTCTCTTCTGAACCTGTCTGTCCCCGGCAGGGCCTTCTCTCAGAAGGACGTTGCGTATTGCACGTCTGTCGCTCAGGGCTTGTGCCATTGCTAGGCCCACCCTTCTGAAGTCAGGTTGGCTCAAATTGAGTCAAGACCCCATCATGGTAAGATTTGTTTTGAAGTCTTGCAATTTAATTTTTTTGAATTGTATTTTGGTTCAGAGTCATCAGGGTACAATTGCATCATGTTTTGAAGCTTTGCTGTTCAGTGACAGCTTCTAGAAATTAGTCTGTATGAGCCTTTATCCATAATTAGTGCTTATTACATTTCAAGTAGGCATTTGAAGTAAGGTAGTTATTTCAGGTAGCTCTCATTAACCTAAAACTCCACATTATAAATACATCTAGCTTGAACTGTTGGGCTGGGTTTTTTTTTCCTTAACTTGGCTTCCTTTGTGGCTGTTTTCATTCTTCTCTTTGTAGACATTTCTCATATAAATCCATGTTCTGCCAATACACAGAAGGATTTTCTGAGCAAGATTCAATTGTAATGTCATTTACATGTGTATTGCTCAAGTAATTATCAAAACCAGTGCTGCCTTTTACATCTTCACAATTGAGTGTATCTTATCAGTGAACGAGTAACTTTCAAATTGTACAAATGGGTGGGCTGGAAGGCTTTCTCATATCGATGTGTTATTCAGTAATTCCCCTCCATATGCAATTTCTCTTTATGTATTTTCCAAGCATTTTATTTCCCTTCAAAGTGGGTATTGTCTTGACAAGTCTCAAGGTCTCAGAAATTGATAGAGTTTCATGTGGAGCTCTCTCATTTGCGCTTCACGCGGTGATAGTAATGAGGGCAGTCATGAAATGTCAGTGTCGCAGCTGTGGGTGACACTTAGGAGACACGGACAGGCACGTGCCATTCCTTTGCACCATCTACCAGTGCAAATGTACGGCACCTGGAGAGAAAATGGACATGGAGCTAATATCTGTGATCTGAAATATGACAAGCATTACCTGACGATTGACAAGTCAGAATGACTCTGCTTGTACTCCTGCTAATTTTATGCCCATGCAATTACAGTTAGACATGAATTATAAATCTTCTGGGGTGTTTTTTCTTTCTTTCTTATTATATTGTGAACTCTACTAAAAGGTGATTTTATGGCTGGAATACGAACATGTGGAAAATTAACTGAGCTTGAGAAAGGCACTAAAGCTCTGCCAGTGCATTAATTATCTGGCAAGTGTGTTTTAAAACTGGTAAAATCACCCATATCACCAGCAGAGACAGGAGAGGGATTCAGACTAAATTAAGAACTAGCATTTTAGATTTGATTCTTACATAGGCACATGAGTAAGGAGGATAACTTCTGTGATAATCATCGGAATTCTGCTACCTGCCAATTAGTCCTGAAAGAGATCGTTCTGATTTCTGCGGCTCATCCTCTTTCACACACTACCCATAATGTACGTAAAGTGAAGCATGTTAAACCCTTTGAATCTTTCTGAGCCCATTGTACATCTGTTTAATAAAACAAACCCCTGCCTTTTAGTGTACTTTACTAAGAGGAAATTTGAACATGATAACAAGCTTTTAGAATCTGCCATGTTTACATGACACAGGATGTGCATTTGCTAGTAGAACATAGCACTTAGATGAGGTCTTTCCCGATGCCTGCATTTCACTTATTTTTCTTGCTTCATCTTACAGACAGGTCGTTGTAGTGGCTGGGTGACAGCACAGTTTCCTCGCAGAGCACCTATTCCAATGCAATACTAGTGCAGAATTCTGACTGTGCTCGGTGTTAAAGTAACAACACGAAAGAATAAATAGCAATTAGACACAAATAATCCACAGTAATAATACTGAAAATAGAGAAAAATAATAAAATGTATTTTACTGTGTAGTAATCGTTTTTTTTCAGTTTTCCACAAACTAAAATTCCTCTCTAAGTGATGTATTAGGAAGATCTTTATTTACAGAAGAACAGATTTGTTACTCATCTTTGTCTCTAGAACAACCATTTTCTCTGTTTTTCTTTTAGTAAACAGAAATGCATCCAGATGCTCTCTCAGTGAGAAAGCACTAGGTAGCATATGCATTTTTTGATGATGTGTACTGCAGTTGAGCTGGGTGATACTATTCTGCTTTGCTCCAAGGTTTAAATCACTGGAATCTCTAAAGGGAAACCAACACGGGTAAAAACACCAGCAGTAATCATGGCTTATTAACAAAACTGTCTTTGGGGTGATAATGCAGAAAATGCTGTTATCTGGGAATATGGCACCTCCTTGCCTGGTTTTGTGTGGCCTGGTGGCATTTCTTCTCCCCTGACTTGACAAAGGGCTGGAAGAGATGCTAACCTGGGATGGGCTGCCATGGCATGGGCCGGGGGAGGTGTGAGATGTTCTGCTGTGTGTTGTTGTGCACAGGCAGGGCAGCGAGTGGGCAGGCTCACCCACACAGGCAGCAGCTGGCACCCTTGGGAGAACGTGTGGCTGCAGGCAAGCACAAGTATCTCTGTTGTTGCTTCTGCTCTGCTTCCCTGTGAAGGCAGCGGTGGTGGTGATGATGTTCTTGCTCAGGTTTGGGGAGGGGAGGAGAGATGGCTGGTCAGCAGACTTGTTGGGAAGCTGGAGGACGTAGGGCAGGCAGAGTGTCATTTAAGGACTGGCGGAATTCGTTGCATGGCTTTTAAACACTCTGCAAAAGGTGGCTAAGCAAGACGAGCAATAGCTGTGTGAACACCTACCTGCTCCTCGGGTGGAAACTGGGGGTGAAGCACAGACAGCTTGATAACTGCTCTGTGTGCTGAGCTTCAGGAGGGAACTGCTACTGGGACCAAGGGAGCTGGATTCAGATGCACCGAAATAAATGCACATTTCATTGTCTCAGTGCTTCTGGTGTTCATGATGGAGCCAGGGACAGGAGCTGCAAGAGATGAGCATTTCCGTAGTGATAGTCACTTGACCATGAAATGGGAGATGCCTCCCCATGGGGACTTGGAGACAGCACACAGGGCTGGCAGAGTACACAGCAGATGCAGGCAGTGCTTCCCAGTTAAGAGCTATGAGAGGTGTGGGTCTGTGCTGGCTGCCAGGGTCAGACTCATTTTAAAATTGGACATCTACCCTGAGATACAGTAGGAAAATGTTCCCTATAGTCATTCACTGGTGGTAGATACCTCCAAAGGTCTGTTCTCCTCCTTGTTTGGGACACCTCTCCCACAGTATGTGCAATTACCTTGTTGAACAGCCTGTTTCTCTCCAGTGCATAGACATGCAGCCCCTACGTTGCCATAAAAGCCAAACATCTACTTTTTAGGGGTGAATGAGTTGCATCTGGTCTTTAGAGTCTGAATGATGCTGAAAGTTCACCTTGTGTGATGCTGCCACAGCTGTTAGTTACATCTGCGAAGTTGGGTGATTTTAAAGGCTTGAATCCCATTGTCACTCTTGAAATAATACCTGAAGTCTGAGGTCTAAACCTTAGGGTAGAGGTTTCTAAGGAAGCTGTTATAAATTGGAAGAAAACATAATTAACCAACTGGACTGTTGCTATTACACTGGGTTTTTTTACTTATCAGTAAAGTATTTAAAGTGCTGAGTAGGCCTTTCTTGTATTAAAACAATTTCATAGAATATCAAAGGCTGGATATGAAAATTACTCACTGAGCAGAGGAATGAGAACAACAGACATTTCCGTTTACCAGTGTCTCTGAGGAAAAAAAAGGATAGTTTCATGTCAGACTGAGAGTGAATTACATGAAATTTTTCAGTGAATTGAGGGCTAATAACCACCGCACCCCACAGCCTCCACAATGCTTTGGATTGTGTGAAACATTTTGTTTGACGTGAAATGAAAGGTTTTAGTTTGGTTTCAGACCAATTCAAATATTCTAAGAAATAAGGGAAATTTGTATACGGAAGTAACTTCAAATAAGAAAATCAAAACCTTTCATTTTCAAAATGTCAAAATGAAGCCTTTCCATTTTTCACTGATTTCTTTTGTCTGAAGCTAACAATTCAGCAAATTTGATACAAATTCATGAAATATTTATGTGATGCTGAGTCTTCATTTTATTCCAACAAATGGCTTACAGTTCAAAACTATGCTCAGCTTAAGCATTGTGTCATGCTGTCCAGCCAGCCCTTTAACAACACTGGATTATTCTCTCCTAGATATTCTCAAACCTGAACTGAGCCTGTGACAGACACTAATAAAAATGACAAATTAGTATCTTTCTTCATGAAAATATAGAGTTGCTGTTAAAAAGTAGAGTAAGATATCTTAACTCCTTGTAAAAAGGACTTAAATTACAAAAATGGCTGATATAAATAGTTTAAATGATGGGATGCATGACATAAATCTTAATCCATAAACTGATAACGTAGTATTTTAAAAATCTGCTTCTGGAAGTGTTTCTTTACAGCATTTTCTGCAGTGATTCACTATGGATGTCCTTGTATTTGGTTCTGTTTTGCTAGGGTTCTTCTTCCACGCTTTCACCGAAGATGCTGGGCTAACCCTGAGCACATAAATTACAAATATATATGCATGGCTTGCTGTTGATTTGCGTAATTATTGCAGCAAAGATAGGCCTGGCATAAGGCGAGACAAGCAGCTATTGATAAGGCCAGTTGAGGCAGGCTTGGGATGCTTTGGACAGTGTCGTGATTTATGTTATAAATAATCAGGGGTAGAGTTTTATGTCGGAGCCTTTTTGTGGGAGCTAAATGGGGTGTCCTAACCTTTGAATCGATCTTTGGGCTCCGGTTTGGAGGGACGACTGTGTGTTCAATGGCACAGCAAACACAAGTGGTGCTCTAAGGGATATGCTGCTGTTGGTTTTTCACTGGGGATCCTTCTCAAGTTTCTTTTTGCTGATAGGCTTCAACATTTTTTTTTTTTTTGTGAAGCGTGTTCAGAAAATACTTGGGAGAACTTACACACATCCAAAATTTATAAAGAGCAAAGAATATTTTCAGGAGGGGGGAGAAGGGGCACTGCTAACATAATACATGCCGTGTTTGTTTGTACACACATACACGCATACAGACAGGGGAGAGATTATTTGTTCATAGCATAGGTGAAGTACTTAATTATGTGGAAACACTAGGTTATGGTTGGAGGGCAGACTTAATACCTAGTAGAATTAAAGAGGTAGAACCTACAGAAAGTCCAAGACTTGTAAAGTAATTGGAGGACCTTTTCTCTTTGCTAAAATGATTACACGAGAAGGGGGTTTGTGCCAAATCCAACATGTTCTTCATGACTGTAATCCTGCTTGCTTATGGGGACTGTTTGAATAGGTCCTTTTGTATGCATCTGCCAGATCATTTCTGTGTAGTGACGAGTAAACCTCAGTGCGAAGCACGGGCTTCTGTGTTTTCTGTTAAATTGCATTGCAGCCACAGCTTTGTGTTTTTGTTTTAAATTCAGGCTGTTTTAATACTCTGGGAATTCTGGCTTCACAATATTAAAAATGAGCACAATATAGGAAACAGCTGCGAGTCTCAATGCATATTGTTCTTGGGCTCTACAACAGGTGGCATCAAAATGCAGTCAGATTTCACTCATCCTGTAATTGCAGCGAGATAAAAGCAGGGCACAGCAGTAACTCCTCGCTGCTGCTGGCCACTCTGGTTGTGGGGTAGGATGGCAGGGTATGGAAAACAGATCTGTGGACCAAAGCCCTCTGGACCTGGAAGGCTTCTCGGTCCTCCTGTGGACTGATGAGACCTCTTGAACATGGATGCAAACAACAGCCTTTCCCGTTTCACACCTTCCTACTGAGGGCATATTGAGTCTTATGTTAGGGTGGCTAAAATGAACCACTAATAGCTGTATTAAACAGTCTTTGGGATCCAAATCTTGTCTCTGCAAGACAGGCATACAGCTGCTTTCCTCGTAATTGGAATAAAAGCACATGCAGCTGTTAGTCTTCAAGGTTTCATTTTGGTGGCTTGCTTTCTCTTTTTCCCCCAGAAATGTAAGGCTATCATCAGCTGGGGTAGCAGGTCATAGGTTTCTGTTTTAATGGAGAAGGAGGATGATAAAGACATGTTTTATTCACAGTCAGAGAACGTTTTTGTGCAGCGTGAATGGGGACTGGAGCTCATTTAGCCTTTCTCTGCAGCCTCTCAGAGCTGTGCTTTACAGAAGAACATGTTAGAATTTATGAAAGTTTCATTACTAGATTTGTCAGGCAACATCTGTCTGTTGCAAAGAAGACAAACTCGTTTGAATTCTGGAGATCAAAAGGCATGTCTCCTTACTCTTTGGTGTCAGACCTTTGTGTCTGCTGCCTGCCCGAGGCAACGCACCCGGGTTTCACTTCTGCTGGTGTAAAAAAGGAAACAGGGATGAGGTCTCCTGTGTAGGGACATATTGCCCAATGCAAGTTCCTGATGCAGAGCCCTCTACCATAGCAGTGCAGAACTCTGATTTTTAGTCTTCCTTGCCTTTTTTCCCTCTACCAGAAAAATGCTACCTGCTGCAACAGTGTAAAAACCACTGCAACTTGACGTCCCAGCCCTGTGGCAGATGTCCCCTGCTTTCTAGGCTTTGGGGACACCTCACTGACTGACCCCAGAGCATCAGTTCCCAGGTGTCAGCCTGACAAGAAGGATTGGAGTGGCACTCGGGGAGACTGCAGAAGGGTCTGAGACTTAGTGCCAATGCTCAAACCTTGGCCCTCAGAACCAAAGTGTGCCCAACTGGCAGCGGGGTCGTTAGGATGCCCCAGAGAGCTGGAGGAACTCAGCGTGGGGGTTATGAACTCAGGTCCTGGTAATTTGGCTCCTGCTATGTCCCCTCTAGAAGTGATGCTGTGAGAGGGGGAACAAAACAGGAAGATAGGACATACCAAAAGACTGAGGAACAGGACAGGGGAACATGTTTCCCTCAGTTTCCCACACATCTAGTTCCAGAGGTTTGAAAATTTCTGTCATGGTCTCCATATAGTTACGCCTCTCCTCTCTGTGATGTGTGTGGTGTAGGATCCACAAAGTATTCGGGGAGCTACCACTAGAAGCCTTTCTGTGGGCACATAGGATTAGGTGCATATTAGATTTTTACGCCATTTGGAAGATGGCATTTGACCTAAACGTGTTGCATTTAGGCTCTGTCGAGGCTATGCAGGGTGTATTTCCCCTGCGGGGCAATGCTGTCCGCAGCAGCCAGTCTGTGCAGCCTTGGCCCACCAGCAAAACTGGGTCTGAGCATGCTGGCAGACTAGCAAATCCTGTTTATTTCCTGCTAACATGAACACTGGATTTCTATGCTGGATCCATCCATTTTCATGCGCAGATTAGGAGAACTCTAGGAATGTAGGTTACCAGTAAGGGCAGACTTTATTTAAAAACATGTAGGTTGTTTGTGGCTAGACGACTGGGGAAGCCTGTGGATTGTCCACACTAATGTTAAGTCAGGCTTAAAATCACATTAGTTAAAACAAGTTAGCTAACACATTTGCAGATGGAAACACTTTTCCTATTCTGGTGTGGCTAGAGGAAAGAGTTTCATGTTTGCGTAGTGAATAATGTCTAGCATTTACTTGCTCATGCTTCTTATTCTTAGAATTAGAGTGAGCACCTGACAACTTGGTTTTCACAACCCTGTGAGGTACTGGCGCTCATAACGGACCCCCTGTCATCATAATCGGGTCAAAAAACAGTGCAACAAAACAAAACTGAAAGGAGAAGAAGGATTATGTTTTTAGTACAAAGGAGACAGGGCTGGAAAAAGGAAAGGGAGTGCATCAGGAAGGCAGGGACCTTCTCTTTTGGCAGCAGCACAGATGTAGATGGGTTTTCAGCAGGCAAGAAACTCTTGTCTCTAGACACCAGATCATCTAGTGGAATGGGGGAGAGAACTGGAGGAAAAGGTAAGAAAACTCCTGGGTTTATAGAAGAACAGTTTAATAATGGAAAATAAATGAAATAAAATCATGATACTACTACTACTACCATGTCATGAAAATACTACTACTACTGATAATAATATGTCAAGAGAAGGAAAAAAAGCAATGGAGGGGGGGACCAAAGCCAAGTGATGCAACTGCTCACCACCGAACTGGAGGAAAAGGTAAGAAAACTCCTGGGTTTATAGAAGAACAGTTTAATAATGGAAAATAAATGAAATAAAATCATGATACTACTACTACTACCATGTCATGAAAATACTACTACTACTGATAATAATATGTCAAGAGAAGGAAAAAAAGCAATGGAGGGGGGGACCAAAGCCAAGTGATGCAACTGCTCACCACCCACTGACTGATGCCCAGCCTGTCCCCAGACAATGGAGCCAGAGAACGAGAGAGAGAGCCCCTTTGGCCGACTCCTTCCAACTTGTATACTGAGCATGGTATTTTATGGCATGAAATATCCCTTGGTCAGTTTGGGTCAGCTGTCCTGGCTGTGTCCCCTCCCAGCTTCTTGTCCCCTGGGAACACAGGTGCAGTATGAGAAACTGGAAAAGTCCTTGGCTTAATGTAAACATTGCTTGGCAACAACTAAATATGTTAGTGTGATTGACATTCTTCTCAGCCCAAATCCAAAACACAGCCTTATACTAGCTACGGTGAAGAAAATTAACTCTATCCCAACCAAAACCAGCACAATGTTTTTACTGTTCTCAAGTCAGACCACTTGGGTGACCAGTGCAGCTTGGTGGCACTGCATAACCTGGAGAGGCAGCAAACGGAGGTGCAAGGAGGGAATAGGGGTGGGAGTTGATAGAGCGAGCTTCTGCATCCCGTGCTGCCCTGGCACCTATCCCTTGTCCTGTCTTGCTTTATTATAAACAGTAGAGGCATTAAAGAAGTTACATTGCCTAAGTTGACAAATGACTAGGTTTTTCTAAACAATTAAGGAAAGCATGTGTTAAACGACCTGTCTGGAGGATTGTACTGCTTTATTTAGCCTTTCTTTTTTTAAAGGATTTGATATATCTCTGGCACAAGAAAAAGAAATGGCCTAGCAATATAAAGGAAAAAAGTATTGGGAAACTGGAAGCGAATAAGCATGTATAAGAACTCTCACCAGTTTTAACTACCTCTGTGCAATACTGTTGAGAAATCTAATGGAATGCATTTGGAGAAACTTTCAAATTTTATCAAGTCACATCTAATCCATAGTGCATTGACTATCTAGACACAGAGGCACCATTTTCTCTAGTCTGATTTCAACGTACAGTATTTTATATCAGTATCTTCATGCAGTATGCAGAAACTCTTACTTCTCAAAGAGTAGTGAGAACTTTTCTTGCTCTCATCTCATTTATACCATTGCTTGCTTGCTTTTTGTGGTCAGTAGTATACTTCATATGCTTTTTATTTCTCTCTTTTTCCCCTTCCCAACTGTTCAATTTGTGTGTTGGTAGCAAACGATTCTTATTTTCAAGTTCTTTGAATATAAATCTGACATTTACGCAGTTTATATGTGGGGAAACTGCTGCAACTTCAGGAAGCTAAGATGATGTTAAACAACAAGTACTGGAAACATAAATGCGTTTCGTACCTCCTTATGCATACAGCATTCAGACCTTGACAGCTAGAGCAGTACATGCGCAGAGCCATCATTTGGGTCAACCGCTTCCAGGCTGATGTTTGCTGGAGCCAAGCTGGCTTGTGATTGAGTGAGGCTTTGGCTACCCATGTCTCCTCGGGGTATGTGCTCCCTCCAGCCAGATTACTGGGATTATGGGGATTTGGCATGGGACTCGGAGAAGCCCAAGCCCTGCTGTAACCAGGAAGGCTGGATGGGACCATGGTAGTGCTGGATGCTGTACTGCTGGTGATGAGGGTCCTTGGCAGACGTATGCAGAGGGACTCCAATATTCTGTGAGTATTTTTAGGTGCAGCACTTCTGGGGACTCATCAGGGCACTGATAACTAGCTCTTCTGTTGTGTTTAAATTGCAGTCAAACTGGGCTGCCCCTGGAAGTATCATCTTAATTGCAGGTATAGATTGTATGGTTGGAAGATGCCATGGTGACTGCTTCACCTTTTACATGAGGCAGATGCAGAAAACTTTCTTATAAACATTATTTATTTGTTTGTTTGTTGGTTTGTTAAAAATAGTTTACAGCATCTCCATAGCTCAGGGCAGTTGTGTGCCCATCTGTTCTGCCTGCTGTAAGTTGTTAGTTCTGGATTTGGCACTGTGGAAGAAAACTGGCATACAACAAAGAGGAAGCATGACCTATGTTGATTGACATAATATTTTCTCAGTAGGAGAATGCAGTGAACTCAGGCATAAAAAGGGATAATCCATAAGATATTTATCTCCAGGGATCTAAATTATATTAGGAAGTATACAAACAAAGATCTGGTTTCTCTCTAGACACCATGGGGTCTACACATTCTTATGCTGTCCTTTAAGATAGATATTTGCTAAAGGAATGAATAAAAGAAAAAGTCTCTGTTGATAAATTCTCTAGGAAGACAATATAATGCTGTTCTGAGCCTTTGCGTGCGTTTTCGGAAGCATCACGTGTCACTTTACCCTTATGTTGTGGTTGTTGTGAAGACATGGAATTTAATCACATTTTGACCAAGATCATTTTTTTAGGCTGTTGTAACTGTACCCATGAACCTGTATGTGCTGGAAGATGCACGGTCCTTGCTCAGGAGGATTTTTTTTAATTCTGATCCTTAGCAAGGGAAAAAAAATGTAGAAGGTGGGGAGGGAAACCTGTGGGATGAAGAAGCAGATGGTCCAAAGCTATGAGGAAGTTTAATGGCCTAGTGTTTTAGTGGGCCTCTGGAAGTTGTAATGCCTGTATGTGGAAAAGCAGATGGTGGCACTGTAAAAGTGGCTGATACTTGTGCATGCAAAGCTTGGGATATAGCATTTTTTCCTCCAAACTGTCTCTCTGAATACATTGATGAACTTACTGTGGACTTACCAAGGGCATAAAGAAAATTATTCTGACTGCCAAATGGCGGTGTTAGTGTCTGTGGCTTGCAGAAAGCTCACTGGATTGCCATTAAACTGCACTGCAACAAAACAACTTCCAAAAGGCTGCAGGGGATTTTCCGAACCATTGTAAAAGGTGGAAATGTGTAAACTAAAAATATCACGTCTGTTTAATATCATTGAGAGGTCGTACCCAGCAAGTGCACTCTGAGCTGACACAGATGGCACATTGCTCTCCTCTCGTCTTGCAGATTGAGAAAAGCAGCTCTTTCAAACACCCATTGTTTCCGTTTTCCACCCCCCTAGTGTTTATTTTCTGCTGAAGTGTTTCATTGCCATTGCTGCGAGTACACTGGGAGCTCAGCCCTACCAGTCCTGCCTAAAGCTGAATCAAAAATAGCTTGTGAGGGGTTTGGAGAGTGAAGACAATCAGCTTCTGTCCTCCATGATAAACAAAAGGGACCCAAATGAGAGAATGAGTACAAGGCAACGATACCCAGACTTGTCCTCATCTGACCCTTCTGTTTAGGGTATCTGCTTCTGGTCACCCTTTGGGGGCTTTTGAACAGGGCTCTTGGATTTTATTTGGTGGTTTTGTTGGCTTGCTGACCTTTGTTCACCTCTGCTGGACTCAGTCTGTCTTGCACCAAATGCTCCTGGTACTCAGGTACTACCTGGACCTGCTCCGAGGCAGGGCACGGGGCTTTACAGCACCGTTGGTGTGCAGGGCTATCACCACGAGCACCACAGCTCTCCAGCTGGGCCTTTCACTATGCCAACCCCAGGTTGGCTTTGCCACCCACTTTTGGGTTGCTGTTACATGATACAGCAGAGTCAGTGCACTCATCTAGGAAACTCACCCAAAGCACAGCAAACAGTTTTCCACTGGGCTAGTTCAGTACCAAGATGGGTACAGTGGGAGCGAGGGTTAAAGAACAGGTAGAGCAGAGGAGGAGGAAAGGGACTGTGTCTGGCCACGACAGTGAGACATTAGGTCACCTCATCTGCACCCAGAGAATCAGGACGGTGGGTGCTGGCATCGTCTGTTCTTTGGTGGTTTGTAGGTCTTGCTCCTGCCTACGGGACTTCTGTGGGTGCAGTGTCTGTTTTCCCCAGGGAGATATGCACTTAAGCAGCTCTGTAATGATTTGCTTTTGGCATTGGGCAGTTCATAAATTTATCGGGTTTTAATCCGTTAGCCATAATAGCCGAATGCCCTTGCTGATTATTTTCACTTGATCAGCAAAGCCGGGTATCACGCACTGCAGCCTTATTGATATACATGGGTGGGCTTGTGCTTCGACTGACACCTTTCAGATGACCTCAGAGCTTGATTTATTATGCATCCCTTTCCCTGCCTTTGTCAGAGACCAGCATCAGGGACTTCATGGGTAAATTAGACAAACCTTTACCCCAGAGGGTGTACAACCAAGAGCACTGGTACAGTGTTAGCGAAACGGTGGTGATGAGGTGGGATTCACTGCGTTGCAGCGTGAGAGAGGGAGCCCTGGAGCACGTGGATGTGGCCAGGCGCGAGGGCTGTCGCTAACCCTGTTGCGGTGCTGCCAGCTCAGCCCATCCAAAGAGCACGGGTCTGTTCCTGAGGCTGGCAGTTTGTCACCTCACACAAACTCACGAATAAATAAACTACTTGAACAGGAATTTGTCCGAAGAACTTGTGGGATTCTTTTTTCTGGAAAGGAGATTTGATTCTTCATTTGTTCATCTTGGATCTTAGATAGGGGGGAAGGTGAACTCCTTCCTGCAGCTGCTTAGTTGTGTACTGGATACACACTCGTTACAGGCATGGTGATGATGGGATTTTAATATGTTTTATTTGACATGTGCAGTACTCAAACAACTGTTCTTGCATGAATCCCTAGTTAGCAGAACATTAACCAGGGAAAGCTTTTGTCTGTTTAGCTGGGAAATGGTTAAGCAGATCTGTAGTTTTGATGCAAGCTACTGCTTGACAGAAGACAGAGGTTTTTCTGTCTTTGTAAGAACACTCCACATGTTGACATGAGCTTAATTTATAAGGAAGGAGTCCTATAACATTAAGCAATTTTTCTTTATAGGCACTGAAATTTGGAGAAAAGTATTTATGACTTCCTCATTACTGAAAGATTGTAATTCAAGGCAATCAGAGCGAAAGTGGAAGGGGGTCTGGGTGTAAGTCTTCTTTTGTCCTCAAAGGACTTTTTTAGGAAGCTAAAACATTTGTGCAGGTTATGTAGGATGGTTTATGAGAAACCCGGTGCTGTACGGGTGTATCGGCATGTAGGAGAAGACAAGGCACTCGGTGAATTAGAGCACTGCTGTGGAATAACGATCCGTAGTCGTTAGTGGGTTAGTGGGCAGAGGCAGAGGGGACAAGCAGCAGCTCTTCTGTACTCGCCAGCTCCTCTGCAAACTCCGGAGCTGGCTGTTTCGTAACAGCCGTTTGCTGGCGGTCCTTCTGCCTCTCAGACGTCATCCCTCTGTCCCAGGTTTCTTACTTGCTCCACGAGGTTTCCTCAAGAGCCTCTTCAGGTTTCAGAAGCAGTTCCTGCCAGGTGGAGCAGGCAGCCCGCTCAGAGGCAGGCGTTCCCACTCCTGCAGCAGCAAGCAGTGGTGGCAGTCCTGGTCTGGGGGACTGGTTTGTTTTGTTTTCAAATGTCCAGGAATTAACTTCAGGAAGTGGAAATATCCATATTCATCAGCAAAACACTCGCCTGAATTTGTGCCCAAGTTTAATCAGAACCAAAACTGTATTTCTAAAGTGAAATGCCTTTTCAGCAGAGGAGGAAATGCCATAATGTCCCAGTATTCACTTACTCATGACATTCTATCTCAGCTTTGTATACTGAAAAAATTCGAAGTGTTTGACATAGTCTTAAATAAACAATTACCCTTTTGGTGCTCCATCCAAGTAGAGCCCAAGGCAGTACTTGAGACTTACCCATTCATAACTGTGAGAAGAATGCGGGACCTTCCCTCAGAGTCCTTTTAGCTTGATCATCTGTGATTTGTAGTGCTGGGAAGAAAAAAAAAGGATATTTTTTTCAGCTCGCTTTCAGTTTTTTCCTTCCCATTTTTTTTTTCCCCATTTTGCTTTCTTATTTGATTTTTTTTTTAAATTTCCAGGTTTTTTCGGTTTAGTGATGTGAAAACCAAACTGAAGCCTCAGCTTTAGTCATGGACTTGTGCCTGAGCTTCTCTGTCACATCCCAAAGTACAGCTTGGTCCCGCCGGTTCCAAATTCCTTAAGTATGAGGAGTTCAGCTTGAGCTACGTGCGTGTATATGAGCAAGTCATGTTTTGCCAAGAGGAAGGGAAATTTCCCTCAACTCCATATAGCTGAGTTTCTCAGCCTAAACCTCTGTAATTTATAAATTAGAAATGTTGGAGAGCTGGAGGAGTGGAGAGTGCTGGACGTACAGTGTGCTCTGGGGAAAAGAGCATTGCTTTATCGTGAGCTTTTGCTGCACGATTAAAGAACAAAGCTGGGGAAAGAAAGACGCTTGTTTATGGTTGCACTGTAATAGAGTTATCAAGGAACGTTGTGTTACCTACACAGGAAATATTGCTGTGGATATTTGGGTTCCATCATAGTATTTGTTCATGCTTTCAGACTTTAACACAGTTGTGATTCATTTCTGGAAACACATCCTCTGTGTTTCTCACAGTTGTGTAATTTTTTAATCTAATGTTTCAAGTAAGATCCCCCATTTATCTGGAGGGTAGGTTTTACCTTCTGAAAATACCTACTTGCATGCATACTTGTGCAGAGAGTGCTTCCCCTATTTTTATTCTGAAAGGAATCTCTATTCCTTCCAGATTCCTAAAGGCCTTTGCTTGTGCTAAGAAGTTTGAAAACATAAAGGACTGGAGTCAACTTTGTTAACAGACATAAATACAAGCATGGTCTGTCTGTGAACCTTAGAATAAAGAATGGTTATAGAAAATGAGCTCTTGGAATTTAGACTTCCCTTGGGTAAAAAACTTATGTTTAAAAAATAAAACAACATGCTAACATCTCTAAAGTGAGCAACTAAAATCCAGTTCATATAGCTCCTACAATATAAAAATAAATGGCCTGTGCATCAGTATTAGAAGCAGAACAAAAAAACCTTTGGTTTTATTTTAAAAAATTACTAAAGAGGCCTTTAACACTATATTATAGAGCATTGGTAGATAAAAAAACTGAAACTTAACCACTGAGAAATGAAATTAAGCTTTAAATAATGTTTGTTTCAAAAATCAGATGGTATTTAGAGTCGTTCAGAACAAAAAGGGAGGTGCAGAGGCCTTATATTTATTTCTACTGGCATAGTGAACTAGAGGACTTCAATTTTCAGCCTTGTGAAGTCAGCTCTTTCCACTATTCTCTCATTTCAGTTTTAATCATGGAAAAGACAAACTAAATTTCTTGTCTTCTACTCATTATATTTGCTTCTCAGGTTGTGCTTCTCAACTAAACCTAGGTGCCCTTAGGTTAAGTAAAAGAAGATGCCTTTCCACGTTGGATTATTTTTGCCACAGCATACCATGGGGAGAGGTGCTGTCTCAGCTAATAAGGAAATAGCTCCATGAGCAACCAAACTAATGATGCCTGCTTTCCAATGGATGCATGTCTCTCGGTTGATTGACTTTTAACTGAATTATGCTGCAGCTGTAATGTGCGTCCATCCCGTAGTAGGCACCAGAGAACCCACTTCTCAGCCAAAGTGCTTCTCCCATGAGGATGCTCTGTTGTTTATAGTCAAAGAATCACAGAATTATAGAATCTTTTAGGTTGGAAAAGACCATTAAGATCATCAACTCCAGCATTAACCTAACACTGCCAAATCCACCACAATACCATGTTTAGTTCATAACACACAGTTCAGTTGCAGCTTTTCTTCTGTCCAAGAACTCAGAAGGACTTTGCTCTCTTTCCCCTTCCTGCCTCCCCTCATTGTTGTGGTTTCACCACCACCTCCTCCACATGAGTGTCGCGCTGCCTTTGAGCTCCCTACGCTGCTGCCTCAGGTTTGGCTGAACGCACCCAGGAGGCTCAAAGTCACTAGGGCCGCTGGAGAGGCAGGAACGTTGCAGCATCGCATAATCGTTACAAAACCAGGCTAAGAACTGAAGAGAACAATTCAGAAATACTGGGAATGCTTCATGTTTGGATTTTAGTTCCTGAGAGTGGATGGTTAAGGGAACTGAAGCATCGTTTGCCAGATGAGCAGAGGAGGCCATGGCAGCAGGAAGATGAGCAGGTCCATGTCCTTATCCTGCTGGACTAAAGGCAGATGCTCACTCCTGCAGCTCTTGCAAGACTGACCTGAGCATCACCATGTTTGCTCACAAGCATCACTCCTGATGGTGTTTTGTTATGAAGTACTAAATACACTCACCAGAGCAGATAAAGAGTCTTCATCCTGCCTGTGGTAGAGCTGAGAAGGAGCAATGTGGACTCCTGCTCCAGTGGAACTGTTACAGTAAATTAGCAGCTAAATAATAGCATCCGCCCTCTGTGTGCTACACAGCTATCCAGACACAGAAGAGATGTGAACTTGGGTCATCTGCTTCTCAAATGCATGTTCTGCTCTGGAGAAATTTACTTCTCTGGCTCTTTTCATCCTGTGAGTGATGCCCAAATCCTGTTCTGATTGTGGCCTTTTGCTTAAGAATGCCCCAAATAAAATTAAACCAAGTATGTGATCCTGCAAGGATACCTGCAGTTGCTGGAAATCCTCCACAGCCTCACTTTCAGAGAATGTGGGGTTTATGCATATATATGTAAGCAAGCGAGAAGATATTATCTCCTTTATTGGGGTAGGTTTTTGTCTTTTTAAAATAATCTTGGACCAAGGTTTTACACAGGTGGTTTGTACCATTGCAGGACACATTTTTTACTGCTGTTTTGAGAAGAAAGAAATTTTTGAATGTTGGCATTAATGGCATTCTTGCTTTATAATGGTGGATGGTTAATACATTGCTGAACCTGCCCTGGATTTCAGAGGTGTAGAATAAGAGAAATAGGCACTTCCTTCAGGAAAAAAAAAAAAAAAAATTGAACATAGTGTGGCAACAAATATGTAGTTACTAGGCATGTACGTTGCCAACCGCGCTACGTTTTTGGTGACGGTTCCTAACAATACAGTTGATCTTCAGCTAGTTTCTTCGACCATTGCTGAATTCAGCAAGGGGTTTTTAAAGTGTGCATTGCTTGCTCCTAACCTATAAACCAGAATAATACCTTTGAGATCAGCAAGCTGCTTTGGATTTACAGTCAAGTAACTGACATAAAAGAGCCTGGCCCATAGGTTCGGTTCCCGGTAGATTTCCAAACCAGATAGTAATGGTGAACTGAAGCGCTTTAGGAGGTGGGAAGCCATTGAAAGTAGTTAAGGTTTTGAACTAAGGAGTGTATCAGCACTATATATCTTCTTTAAGGACTCCTTTGCCTTTTTGATCTGCTGTCATTTCACTTACTGTTTTTACATGCTTGGGTATTAGTGAATGAAACTGCAAGAGCAATTGTTTAAACCTTGGTTTACTGACCAGCATCCGTCTGTAGGACAAAACGACACTTTATAAATGCCAATCCAATCAGCATTGTCTTAGACTGCTGTGATGAAACTGCTGTTAAGAGGGCTGCTAGATCTTTTAATTATATATTTTAAAGGAAGCATTTAAAATGACCAGTATCTCATAATTTCTCCCTCTAGTGTATAATTTAAATAATATAAAGGAATTAAATTCCTCTGAGGTTACAGAGAGACAAGGACTTGAAATATTGCCTGGAGATAGGTTGGGGTTTCCCATTAATGGGACTCATTTTTATGCAGGCGGTTGCTACATTCAAATAGACACCCTTTCACTTTAGTATTCCTTTTTGTTCTTCGGTCTCTGAGTAACAACATCCTAAAAAAGCAGTGTATGGCATATGATTAAAAAGGACAAATATTCTAGACAGCATCCTGAATTACCTCCTGAGCAGCACTGATGATTGCTTGAGCCCTCTCTGGCGCTGCAGAGATGATTCAATAAGCTCTAACTGAAACGAATATGTGACAAAGAAAAATACGCTTTGTTGAGTAATCTGTACTCAGAGCTATACCCAAAACCGGGTTTCCACTGGGTGTTTATGTACATATGTGCTCAGCTGATGGTGACTTAGTAGAGGCGTTTCCTTGCGCTGTTAGGAGTTAGCAGGCGCGGGCAGTCAGGGCAAGCGACTGGCAGCAGAGAGGATGCAGCAAGACACATTCAGCTAACGTGTTTCGTTACCTAGATCACACTTTGAACGGCCGTTGCAAAGTAACTCTGTGCGGCCTTCGTTACCTATAACAAAGAATGGTTACCAGTGGGATTCATTAAGCAGCACGTACATTTGTCCCTTTGTGAAAGCAGTTAAGAACACCTTACAAGATGTACAAGAATCCGTACAAGGAGGCGCTGTGTTGCTTTCATCCACTGAGTGCTTGTTTTTCTCTCAGTTTCTCTTTGCTCAAAAAAAAAAAAAATAGTCCCCCACAAATGTCTGTGGGATCACTCCTGGAGCAAAGTGTTACGATGAACAGCACCTGGCAGTTGAAAACAGGAATTCAGAGGTCCCAGCATGAAGCTTTGCCAGGTCTGTTATGTCCATACTCCATCCTGTTTTCCTACCACAGAGGCATCAGGAATCTGACCTGGTCTGTGTGGGGAGGAGCATATTGGCCTGTTGTGACCACTGAGAAAATCTGTCCTTGGAAGTAAAACTCACAGATGAGAAGTCATTTTTCAGATGGTGCAAGCCCTGTGCCTCAATCACTGTTGGTTTATGAAAGCTCATGTGGGCTCCTATCTCCCACTGTCTGCACAATGGAGCTATTTGGATTATAAGGGCTGCAAGGTGCTGTGTTATGTGAAAGAGCGATAAACTTGTTTTGGGGGTAAGTTAAAGTCAAGCTCGATATTGTTGCTAGTTTCCCTGCATTGTATGCGTATACAGTCCCTTGTTTGGGACTTCCCAAGTGACGGTTGGCAGGCCAGGGGCTGCAGTCAACGGCTCTCACATACAAGCGTTGACCCATTTCAGGTCGCCTGTTCTGGTAGGGGTGTTTTGCCTGCAAGAGGACAGCCGCGTTTGGATGGTGCCATATTGAGGCTTTGTAGGTTTTTACCCTGACTTTGATGGGAAAATGCTTTAATACGCAGACATAACAGTAATTTTATCTAGGCACTTAAATTAAAAAGGCACATGTACCCTGAAGCCTTTTGCAAATATTTGAGGCACCTTGGATATAATTTGAAAATTCCCCCATCAAAAGTGGGACTCAAGATAATTGAAGTGCAGGAGTGACCTTTGTAATAACTCAACAAACTAGACAAGTAGAAAGCTAAAACTCCTGTCTTGCCAGCAACTTGCCTCTCTCTCCACAAATAAGCTATTCATAAAATGCCACAGAGAGGGTAAATTGTTTGGCACATATTTCATTCCCTCCGTCTTCAGTATATCTTACCAGATGCCCTGTAGCTTCAAAAAGATGCTTTTTTTTTTTTTTTCAGATTAAGCACTTCCTAAAAGTAATGGTCCTTGATAGCAAAACTGGAGAATGATTTGCTGCTTGATTAGAGACCAAGTCCATGAAAATAACCCTTTTGATTGATGTACTGTATTACACTGAGTGATCCTTCCCTGTCTGGTCTTTGCATGACTTGATTCGGCAAATAGCGCTGACTGGATGGACAGTGACAGTCCAATGAATGGCACATCATAGCCCGAAAGTATGAGTTCAGCTAAAAGACCTTGTTGGCTAGTTAAGGTATTTTCTATCTTTCTGACTTTTTTTTATTTTTTTTTACTTTTTTTATCTTGCCTGCAAGCTCCTTTCATTTTACAATGAGTTTTACGTAGGAAATGTTGATACAGTCGCTCTTGGGTTATGTAAGTCCTTGCTTTCAGCCTTGGGAGATTTCTGGTATCTTCAAGGCTTTCAATATACTGCTGTTCGTTGGTGGCATTCAAATTAAATGGGGTGTTTGGGCCTCGAGAATTCAAAATATGGGCAATTTAAGTAAATCACTTTATTAAACTATGACTGACTTTGAACTTAAGATGTGTGCACTTCAAAGGGTCAGGCTGGATGTATGTCTAGTAGTTCAGCAACCTAAAGCTGCCAAAGTCAGCTGGAAATATTGTGGGATCAAGCTTTCTTTTATTCAATTTCCATAATTTCCCTTTTTTACCTTGCAGGAAGCTAAACCAATGTATGCACGTGGGGAAAGGGGAAAGAAATCTTTCTTCCAATATTTCTGAAACTCAGCATGTGTTCAGACTAACCTTGAATATAGAAGTGGCTGAAGGAGTCTTTATTTTTCCTAACTATTCTGAAGCATCCTTATTTAGACCTTTCAAGCTTCTGTCTCGCAGTGAATCCTAGTGAACTTTCCAAAAGCCAGGGCTGCAGGACTTGCAAACACCAGTCCAAGCCACAGTTCTCAGCATTTCCAGACTTCTTCCAGCAGAGCCAGAACTCAATAGCGGCCAGTTGTTAGGTGCTGATGGAAATACATAAGTCTCTGTGAAAAAAAAAAAAATCTCCTTCAGTTGGTAAATGCTGAGTTGGAACATTTTCCTTTTGATGATAAGGATTTCACCTTTTGTGGCCCAGAGAAATCTGACACAAATCAATTGCATGTTTCCCATACACCAAATGCACTTTCTTCCCTCTCCACCCCAACCAAACAACTTTGCTCAGCTCCATTAAACAATTCTGTATAAATTACCGTATTCACTCAATTCTCGTTTTTCTCAGCTGGACTTTTTAATCGGGCCATATTTTTGGAAGGACGCGGGGCTTCTCAAAAGCACTGGTCACCTGGATTGAGTGATTCCTTGGCCACTGTCTGGTGAGCAGGACTGTGAATTAATTTTCATGCTGTCGGCACACAGTGTTTGATAACCTAACCAGTGACAATTTCAGAAACCTAATAAATGGTGCTTCAGTTTTATTTACTGATATTTCACTCAAATATGAATGGAATCTGACCATGGAAATATTAAATTAGCTCTATCGTGCCCTTCTCTGTCAGAGGGAGGTGAATTATGAACAATAAATAAGTGCTGAATGAAAGACTCTCAGAGCACTTCGCACTATGTCTGGTTTATTAGAAATGAAGCAATTCCACTTCATCTGTCCTGTCCAGGTTCTCCAGGTTCCTGAGACCCTATTAAGGGAAAATTGGTCTTCAGCGTGTTGGAATGAATGACGCACAAAACGGGAGGTTTTTAAAAAACAGTCACTGAATCTTTAAAGCTCAAGTGCCCTCTTTTAGTAACTTGGGACACAAGAGGCAGATAAATATACTTATATAAAAGATGTAAATAAAACTGAGATACAAATTGGCAAAACTGGAAGACACAGGAACTGAATGAAGTGGAACGGCCTTGTTGGGGGAGAAACTGGAGAGGAGGCAGAGGAGGAAGGGCTGATATAAAAGCATTTCTTTGAGTGGACTGGCATTAACAGGAGGATGCGATGCTCTCAAGCAGCTGAAGGACAAGCAATGAAGAGGGCTGTGTGTTGGTCATCTGTGGAGGGGGACCACTATGCAGGAGGAGATGGGGAAGCACATGGGAGGGCCGTGAGAAGTCTGGACTGAGCAGACTTTGTTGCAGCACTTTTCCTGTGGCCTAGGTGGGATGTGCTTCAGGAATTGCTGTCCTCCCCACCCTGCAATAGTTCTGCCCTCCACTGCAGGAAAAAATCAGCTTGGCTTGGGCCTTCCCCTGAAGCGATCAAATCTCCATGGATCTCCAAAAAGGCTCAGGTTTTTCACTGCCATTTGTCAAAGGCAGTCAGATGGATGCTTGTTTGATCTGCTCTGGTTCTGCTGCTCCTGCCCCTCTCTATACGCAATGGTACCAGGGTAATTCTAGTTTTCCACGGGGTAGCATAAACGGTGAGGAAAGAACACTGAACTGCTGTGCATGTTACATGGGGCGCTGGGGTGGCAGAAGGAGTGCTGGCAGGGAAAAGGCTGGACTTGCTGTGGGGTGACCCCAGCCAACTCAGGAGGGTCTCTTGTCATCGATGGGTCACTGCTGCTCCTTGGGCTGGAGGCTCGTGCCTCACTTGATGTCATAGTAGGGAAATATACATTAATGCAATTAACATTTATGTTCTTGACTTGACTTGGGCAGAAAAAAAACCAGTCACCTCTTTCATGTTGATCTAAATCTACTGGTCCTGTTTCACCTACATACAGTACAAGTTAACAGACCTTAAGGAGTATGAGTTTCATGAACGACAACTACTAGCATATAATGAACCTGTACTGCCTCTTTTTAAGCTGACTGGAGCCTTGTCTGAAGTAAAACTCGCAAAGCACCTACAACATGGTCCTTAGGTCCTGGGCACCAGCTCTTCCACTCTGCCAACCCTCTTCTATGGCTCCATGCCACGTGCATTTCTCTTCCAAGATGTCCCCGTGAACTTTGGGAGCATGTGGTGGAGTTGGCTGAGTCTTGCTTTTCTTTGAGATGAAAGTTACTTCCTGGTGGAAAGAACGGTGAACTAATAAACGGTGAGGAAAGAACGCTGAACTGCTGTGCATGTTACATGGGGCGCTGGGGTGGCAGAAGGAGTGCTGGCAGGGAAAAGGCTGGACTTGCTGTGGGGTGACCCCAGCCAACTCAGGAGGGTCTCTTGTCATCGATGGGTCACTGCTGCTCCTTGGGCTGGAGGCTCGTGCCTCACTTGATGTCATAGTAGGGAAATATACATTAATGCAATTAACATTTATGTTCTTGACTTGACTTGGGCAGAAAAAAACCCAGTCACCTCTTTCATGTTGATCTAAATCTACTGGTCCTGTTTCACCTACATACAGTACAAGTTAACAGACCTTAAGGAGTATGAGTTTCATGAACGACAACTACTAGCATATAATGAACCTGTACTGCCTCTTTTTAAGCTGACTGGAGCCTTGTCTGAAGTAAAACTCGCAAAGCACCTACAACATGGTCCTTAGGTCCTGGGCACCAGCTCTTCCACTCTGCCAACCCTCTTCTATGGCTCCATGCCACGTGCATTTCTCTTCCAAGATGTCCCCGTGAACTTTGGGAGCATGTGGTGGAGTTGGCTGAGTCTTGCTTTTCTTTGAGATGAAAGTTACTTCCTTCCAGCTTCTTGGAATGTCAGGGGATGATAAAGCCAGGAATGGGGAAATTGATCTGCAGTTTTAAAATCCCTTTGGGGTTTTTATTGTTTTGGGTTTTTTTAATCCTCCAAATATATGCATGTAGCATCTGAGCCTACAAAGTAGAAGTGATGGGTACATAGCCTTTGTTACTTTCCAAAAGCCTGAGTTACTTAATTCTTCTTAAAATAAAAATAAAAGTGGTAAATTTTACACTAGCTGACAGATTATTTTCTTTTTCTGTGCAAGTCAAGTTCAGTCAAGAACATAAATGTTAATTGCATTCATGTATATTTCCCTGCTATGACATTGAGGGCAGAATAAGATGGACTTCTCTGGCATAAAGAGAATTTTCAGGCTGTGATTAACATAAATCAGGAATTCAAATCTGGGTGGCTCCCAAGTGAACCAATTAAAACATTGCAGAGCCCAGCCTCACTCTGTCTTTCAGAAGTTAGGGGGAGGCTCTCCTGACTTCCAAGCAGAAATGCAAAAAGAACAGTAGTTGCATGGGTAAAGGCACAGCTTTCAGGACAGGACTGAGCAAAAAAAATTATCTTTTTGGCTCTCTGATGAGCTACTTCTTGTCATTCGTAAACTGAGCTGCACCTCTCTCACTCTGTAAAGTTCCCTTCAAATGCGTTGGCCTACATCCGTGAATGAGGACAGCCGACTCAACCCTGCTGAGATTAGCAGGCTGCCAGCTTTTCCTCATTGCAGGGGGTGCCTAACTCTCTGAAGGTCTATTTATTGTTTTGATTTTGCCCAATTCTCTCTAACTTCTGTGATAGGGTTCAAGACTCATATTGGGAATTCATCCCATGCAAAACACTGGCTTTCTAGGCCAAACCTCATTCAGCAGAGTGTACTCTCAAATAAGTATTTTAAATTCGACTGTGATGGAAATGGATCAGTGCGGAGGTCATCACCTTAAGGAGATTTTTATGAGGTTAAACCTCAAATTGGTTGAAAATATGTAGTAAATGTTTCCTTAAGGTAGAGATCTTTTGAAGTGTGAATGAAAACAACATTTAAAAACCTCGGGTCAGATTTCAGATTTAGGACAAATGTGTTTGCTGTATCCCAGAATTAATGCTGTGTGGAAGTAAGAAATAACTTTGAAACTGAAACAGAGCCAAGGCTGGCTTTGGAGTAATTTTATTCCACAGCTACCTATCTACCTCCCAGTTACTGAGAAACAAATGTGGCATGCTTACCCCTTTTTACATTGTGGGGTAGATGACCACCAGGAGGAACCCAGGAAATATTTCCAAAGCTGGAAGTACTGAATGATGTGGAAATAATTACTTGTGTAAAAAGAGGGCTTGGATTGCTTTCAAAATATTAACATAATCTTTCTCAAAACCACAGCAACAACCAAAAAAAAAAACCAGGAACGAGGAAAATTTGGATCCTTCATATCAACAGACAGCCAAAACCCTCAAAGCACATTGGCTATCCCGAAAGCATATTTATTCAGCTTTCAGCAGACAATTAGCAG
>NW_010272562.1:51406-78789 GCF_000690775.1 Eurypyga helias
AAAGATCCTCCAAATAGGATCTGCCAGGAGTGGTTGGAATTTGATGTTAAATTGGAATAAAAAAAGTATGCTTGGTTTAGTATTTTATCTGGTTTTGAAGCATTCAGAAGTTCCTGTTTCTAGATATCTTGAAGTATTTCAGATTTTGAATCCTAAAACATTTACAGTTCTTTTAATATGACCCATGAGAACAAGTCAGATGGATAAAGAGGAGAAGTTGATTTCATAGGAGTGCATTGGTTTTACATACAAGTGGATTCAGTAGATTAGATTTTGGAGTGCATGCAGTAACGCCATACCCTTTTTGTTTTAGACTTGTAATGTTATCTTCAGAAAAACAAGATAATTTTATTCCCCGGGAAAATGTTTCTTCTTTTACTATCATCTTCAGCTGGTACAAACAATGTTTCCAGGAAGGGAACTACGACTTCTGTTTTTTCCCTTGTCTGCAGAATGTTCCTTCATTCGGTTATTACTTGTGTTTTTTCTGCTGCCTTCATGTATCCATGATTTTTCCTCCCAGCTGCTCGTGGGAAGTGCTGTGCCCATAGCAGTGCGGGACTATCAGGATGGGGGACTGCCCACCACAGCTGGAATGGGAGCTGGCCTGCTGTCATCTTTGGTCCCATCCTGCCCTTTCGAGTTGTGTGTAGGGATGGCAAAGGACATGGGGGATGTGACCCAACAACCCAAATCTCCATAAAGAAGTAGCAATTAATAATACTTATTGCTGGATACTTTACTTATAAATGCATCAGGTTAAATGTTTAAATTAATTTTACAGGAGGAAAGAGACTGGACAAATTGGTAGTTTAAAGACTTGCTGCTGTGGGTATTGTTTGATGTTGTAATTTTAACTATTTTTCAGACAGTCCTATGCAATTTGGGGTTTATGAAGTGGTTATTTCAGATTCATGGTGGTTTTCTCCACTCTGTCTGCATGCCATCTTCTTATTTTATTCCTGCTTGTATCTCATAGCTCTTCATTTTTGTTACTGCTGCTGGTTTTGTATTTAGGAAGAAGTGGTGATCTGCACTACAGCTAGTCCAGTGTTGTTGCCACAGTTGTTAAAAAGGGCCGCAGCCTCTCCTTGCCACATGTGGCATCTCACAAGCCCGCCCGGCTGGATGTCAGCACGTCCCCTCACATGGACTCTTTCGAGACCCCCTTGGAACAGACATTTCCAAGCAGGAAGTGACAGTGTGTGTACATCATGCTTCCTAAAAGGAGGGTTGACCATGTTCATGGGTGAGCCTTCATGCCTGAATTTCTTGTGAGCCATACAGGCAAGCCACTTTCTTCTCAGAGCAAGGATATGTGGCTTTGAAATTGTCAGTTTTATCATTCCAACAGAGCCAGCTGCCTAACAGATATGAGCAATATGAAGTAGAAATGAGGAGACCAAGGTAAACAAACATAAAGGAGCAAAGAAATGTGTTTCCTATCTAAAAATGTAGAGCGTGTTATGGATAATATTGCTAGGAAAGGCCTGTCACAAGATTCAATAGTCCCTGAGCGTATTCCATTCATGTGAATGATGCTTATACAGCAGATAATTTGAGCTGTTTTTACCTTCTCAGCGTTGCCAGAGAAATATTTTCATCCCCTAAAACGGGTCTTAAACAATAACCCGATCATATTGCAGGCACAGGGTGCTCCGCTCCGGGGTCTGCAGTGTTTCTTGGGTTTCCTCCTTGCCTACATATTCGCTATCACAGCAGACGACAGAGCCTGTAATGTAATAGGTACGTGGCCCCGTTCCATGCATGGACAGATTTTTTGAATTTGGACATTTTTCCATTTCACCTTCCTGGTAGTAAAACAACCACAGGTGAATAGTAAAACAGGGCATTTAGTACTTGAATGTAGAAGATGGATAACATTTCTTCACTTGGTAGGAAAACTGCTTTTACTTTCAAGGAAACCCAGAGCCAACCTTGACAATTTTGGGCCATTTTTGTAGCATGAAGAGGCTGGTGGTGCTCATCTGAAAAGCACCATTGATAGGAGGTGGCCTCAATGTTCCCTCTGTGAAGGCCTGAAGCCCTGCAAATGCTGGTATCAAGTACTCTTTCCATTCACCTGAAATTAATAGTGTTTTTTACTTGCAGCTGTTGTACTATTACAGAAGTGCCCCGGTTAAGATTGTCTTTTGTCTTTCAATGTGCTTTCTTCTGGACCTATTTTAAACCTCTCTGCCTACATAAGGCCTCTCTTCCCCCACCTTCTTTTGCCATTTAATAAATCATCAGAGCAAATATGCCATGTAAATTGAAATATGTGGGAGTGTCATACATGGTGAGACGTGGTGGGGATTATCACGTGAGAAGGTAATGCCTTAAATAATACTTGCCTCCAATCCTGTCTGGTTTTTGTGTGTTTTGAAAAATCAAGTTATGCTTTTTCATTCACTAAAGAGAATCTTTCGGACTGGAAATCACAATTGTTTACTACATGGGATGAGTCTCATTAACAATTGTAAATAGTAAACAGTAGTATTTATCTCCCAGGCAATTGTAATTTCTTGATTAGAGCATCAGATAAGTAGCTGGGGTTTTTAAAAGTATTTCTGTTAAATGAATAAATTTGTACAATGAATGCGTGCCCTGCAAGATAATTTCTTTTCGGCAAAGTATGCCTTTTCTTTTTGAGATAGGAAAACCACCTGGTGGGATTTCACCACTAAAGTTTTAAATAGACAACTCTTACGTACTCACATACCTGAAGGTGTGAGTTAAAACCTTCCTGATTTGTAAAAATACATGTGTGTTTAAAAAAACTCATTTGCAACAGCAGACGTGATTAAAGAGTGAATTCGCCACTGGCTTCTGCTTGTCTCTGTTGGAGAGGAATGGCCGATGGATGTGCCTGTGTCAAGGCTTCCAATGGATTTTCCTCTTCACCAGAGCAGAACCGGGAGGCTTTTCTGGCCTCTAGGAGCTGGAGCTTTTAGGAAAGCTGAAAACCTAAAGACTCCTGATGGATTTATGAGACTTGGCGCTAGCAGGGGGGAAGCGTTCATGTGAGTAATAGTTTGCACGATCAATCTCCTCATTTATTAATCTTTTCAGATGTTTCTGAACAAAATGCACGTTGTGCAAATCTGTTTCTAAGTGGATGAGGAGGCATGGGGCTTGGCATGCGGTCAAATCACATCATCTCAGCAAGCTATTGCCCTTCCTTAGGTTTCAGCTGATGCATTAACCCCAGAGCTGGGTGGGCTGGGAGCAGGCAGGGAGGGCCAGGGGGCCTCCACCAGCCCCCTTAGCTCTTTAGCACCAGATCCTGGCTGCATCCAGTTCTGTGGCCATGCTCTGTGGAGCTGAGAGCACCAAATTATCTTAAGCAGACACCTTGGTGACCAGCCAGTTACGAAAGGTAAAGTAAAATAGTCCTTCTTCCTTGGGACAACAAATTAGGGAAATGATGGGTGGCTCAAAAGCAGTGGTCCTATGTCCACATTCCTTTTTAAATAAAATTTGTGCTCAATAGCACACCCATGGTTCATAAACGAAGCTAGTGGTAAAGATTTATGGCCAAATTTTGCAAACATTATTAAAAAAAATTATTGCTAGATATTATATACACAGAGCTCTGAAAAGGAAATCTATTTTTATTAAAGCTTGGAATTTGAAAGAAGGAGATACTGCCAATAATATTTTTAAAGTCTGATTTATAAATGAAGTGCTAATGAATAATTCCACAAATGGTGCTTCATATAGTAAAGCATAGAGGCAGATTTTCACGGCTGCTGATACAAGAATAAATCTGAGTAAGTAAATCTGCTGCCTGTTGCCAATTTTCATCATTATTGGATGTGGAATTATAATCTTGTGCAACATTTAAAGAATGTAAGAACTCCGCACAAGGGGGCCAGTGTCTCTCTGGCAGCAAAAGACGTTACTGGCACAGACCAGGAGGAGCGTGTGTTTGTGGGCTTGGTGCTTTCCCAGCTGGAGGAGCATCCTTGACAGTACTGGTCCTTTAGCCCTTAGCAGAGTCTCCCAGGGCATACAGTGGTCTAGATCCTGCTGCTGCAAAACTTCACTGGCACCCAGGATTAGCAGGACATAGGAAAGTTGTGCCTATTCCTTTTTCTGACCCTATGGAAGAGCTGCGGTTTGCACAGGTGTGTGTCCCTCTGGCTTGGGTCTCAGAGGAGCGGGAACTGCCCAGCCTCAGAGGTAGCAGGTACGGGCAGCGCTGCTGATGTCTGCCGCAGGGGATCCAGCGCTGGAGGTCTGCACCTTTCTGACACGCAGAGGGGCTGGCGGGCATCGCCTATTAATGCCAATTAGAGCTACACAGTGTTTGTTGAGTGAGTGGTTTATTGCCATTGGTTAGGTTGTTAGCTTAATGAGATTAGACAAGATCTAATGAAAGAGGACAAGTACATAACGTGTTTGTAGTAGTTAAACTGCTCTGTAGTTAAACTGCTCTGCACTGGGATTTTCTGGGACTGCGGCGTGGCATGCTCTAATAGCCTGTTCACTGTCATGTCGTCCCATTCCCACAGGTGCCTCACTGGAAAGCTGTCATATTGTCAGCACTGGTATTTTCCCTTGTACTGAGCTGGCAACGGGTTGCCAGTCTGATTTAACTGGTCGTCCTACACGTATGTGATCAAATGATAGCGTCCTTTTAATAAACGGTGAACTGTGCAGCTTGTGATTGATTCTTGACAAATCGGTCAGCATCGCTCTGCTATCAAACTTATCCAACTCAGCCGCCTCCCGGGGCTGCTTAGCCAGGGAAGGGTTAGCAGCAAATTGACAACTGCCCATCAGGCAGGTAACAGTAGGAAAAATTCAGTGAAAACCTGCACAGCTGCTGATGGTAGAAATGCTAGCTGGGTGGGAGAGGCAAAAGCCTGCAGCTGAGACGAGGGGTCAGAAAGGTAGCCCAAGAAACAGCAAAGGCCTCCTGCATGGCCATGTTGGTGGCCACGTTGTGGAGAATGAGAACAAAAAAACTGCTTGTCTTCAGCATCTCCGATGCACTTTTCAGATAATTTTTCAAGGTGTGGTCTCTTTGGACATTTCAAAAAGAAGGAAAATGAAGCTGTAGAGGTTGGGAATAATTTGGTAGCCATCAGAAATCGGCAGTCGGTTACCCTGAGTTACTGCATTTTTAGGAAGTACCTCTAAGGTTTGGTGTCAAAGGCCTTTCTGCCATATGACAAGTTGTCAGGAGAATTCATAAGAAATTCAAGCTAAATGCAGGAAGGGAGTTTTAAGATTATTACATATTTATTTTTTCAGGACTGAAAATCATTATTGTGTCAGGCTAGACAAAGAATTATACTTCTTTTGGACCTTCGTGAAAAGAGACTGGGGAGCTGCTAGGTGCCCTGTGTGCTTAAAATCCCCTCAGGGAACTGCATTAAGATAGAGACAAGATACTGTGGGAAGGTGGAGTCTTTTCTGCCCTGCCAAAGGGTCAGTACAGCTTAATTAAGCGGAGTTTCTTGTTTCTTAAACCATGGAGTACCCAGCTGTCTTACGCCTTCCCCTCCTCAGATGTCATATGTGTCATGTACACAGAATTTATGTCAACATTTGCCATCCCGTTGATCGTTTCCATCCTTTATCTGGGTGTTGGGCAATTGTTATTTGCTGCCTGATTTTTTACCAGTCATTCCCATTAGCACTAATAAACACCAGGGTGGGGGGAGCTTTCATTCTGCGCAAACCTTGTGCTGACCTTCCTCAGTGAATTTCCCCTTCAAGGAGAGACTTCTTTCAGGAGATGTCACACTAACGTAAGGATATATGTTGAGGGAGGGGGAACAGGATGTGAATCATCTTGGAATTCATACTGTACAAAATCTTTTATTCTTTTTTCTAATGTGCAATTTTTTTTTTTCAATGGTATTTTTGCTGGAATACTTTATACAGAGCTGAAGACTGGAACTCTTCAAAGCCGTGGTGCCAAGCGTCTCCTCTCCCTCCTATTTCAAAATAAATCATTCTCCTGGTGGTAATGAGTAATACAGAAAAAGGCAGGCAGCGAGGATTTTGCCAGGGAAAAAACAGTGCTGTGCTTTGGCTTCTATGCAAAGTTCTATTTAATGACACTGCCACAGAAGGAGTATTATATTATCTGTCCCACTGCTCCAAGCCTTCAGTCTTGGCATTGTATAAGCACACTACTTTTTTACATTTATAAGCAGTGAGTGATTCCAGAGAAATTCCTGTTCCAGCTACAAAACTCAACAGACACCAACTGTGTCATTACCTCACCGTGCTGGGGCAAGTCCTGCTCCTGCAGCTGCAGAGAGCCTCTGCCAGCTGCCCTGGGAGGGTCCAGCTGCCCTCCCCGTCAGCGTGCACCCATTGCCACCGCGGCGGGCACGGCCCCAGCCCCATGCAGCACACGGCCAGCAAGGCGAGAGGGGGATGCCGTGCAGGCTGCTGCTCCCTCTGGCAGCAAAATTAGGGTCACAAGGGGGGCTGCACTTCAGCATCCCTGAAAGCCCCAGAGTGAAGAGGAGAAGGGTGCCATGGAGGCATGGCTGGTCCTTGCCTCTCGGAGGGTGCAGAGGGAATCTGGACCCGTTAAGCTGGCACTACGGATGCAATGATGCAACCCACATGCCCTCCCTCGGCACTGCTGCACTAGCCAGATCCTACCCAAAGTGGTCTGCTGATCCCTACGGTTTATTTTTTTCCTGCTAAATTTTTCCTGGGTTTGGAGGGAAGGTTAGGAGATTCCTTTTTCTGTTCATTCAGCTAGGGTGTTTTTGACATTCAGAGATTGTATAAATGGGTTTTTGCTTTTGAACTCTGTAGTCTGGCACAAGTGATGGTTTCAACAAAATGAATTTTAGCTTGCATCCTGAAAAAGAAAGTTTCTTAAGATTTCTGTCTTCCAGGAGATGTTTGAAAATGCCAGCTTCATTCCCATGCCTGTCCCACCAGAATGCCTTGACCTCAGCCTGAGGGACAGATGACACTGTTTAACTGCATGCCCATCGGTTTCTCGCTGGTGAGATAACCAAGCTGCACCGTGAGACACTTCCATGGTGCAGAAGCATGCCTGCTGGGAGCACGAGGAGAGCACATCAGCCGGGTCCCTTTCCTGGCACAGCCATGTATTCACAAAGGTCAGGCTAAACCTGGGCTGAACTGTGTCCACGACTGGGGATGGAAGTGCCTGTATCCCATTACCAACCTCCCGAGCTGCCTAATCCCTTCAGCTGAAAGCTGACCTGCAACAGATGTCGTTTCAGCAGTTTCCAAGAGTCAGAGATGTCCAGGCATGGTATATTCAACATGTAGGGCCCATTTCTCAGCCAGTGTGAGTTGTGGCCCCAGGCCTACTGACACCATCAGCATTATACTAATTCATGGCATAAATAGGATCAGGCTGTAATTTTTTGAATTCGCCATGGCTCGTGTTTCACATGACACGGAGGAAGATTTTTGAGTCAAGAGACCTTTTGTTAACATATTCCTGAATATCTCAGTAAAGTAAAATGGCTCTTGACTCTCATTTCCTCTGGGCTGCCTTGTCACCAGTGGCTTAGGCTTGATTTACGCTGCTGTCAATGGATAATGAGGCCCGTCTGCCTGGGGATGTTGGGGCATCGCTACTTTTGGAAGACACTTGTAACTCAGTTGTTGGTCAAGCATCTATTGACTGCTGGACACTGTGACGAACAACGTGCTTTTCTTAAGGATGCTTGTCTGAGCCTCTTGCACGGCTGTAATGTGCTTTCTGCAACGCCTTACTGCCAGTGCCCAGGAGAAGATGCTGGCATGGATGGTCTCTCAGCCCACACTGTCCCAGATACACATTCCTGTTTTTCCTGTCTTTACCTTGTTGGGCTTTTTAGCAGGAGGTGAATGCACCTTAATGCTCTAAGATTTGAAGATACCATCCTTAAAAGAGAGTCTGTCAGGAGGAAAGACAGCTTCATGCATGAATAAAGTGGGGTTTATATTAATGGTCTGCCAATTAGCAAAAAGCAATCAAAGTTTTACTTTATTTTTACAAGCCTTCATTTGGGGTTCAGGGCCCATTCTCCCTGCCAGAAACCTGGAAAATGTGGCTTGCTTTGGCATTTCAGCAGCATTTTCTGGCACGTTTAGGATTTATGGGTGGTTTGATGAAGTTAAAGCTGGCACGGCTTTTCTGCGGGTGGAGCATTTGAGCAGACAGGTTTATACAACTCCGAAGAACTGCATCAGACTGGAGCAGAACTTGATTTAAAGATAATCTGGGGAAGGTGGAGTGTTATGAGAGAAGAGAGAAAAATACATATAAAATAAATTCAAGCACTAGATTAGATGCCTTCCTCGCTTTGCTACTTGTTCACACTCTTCAAGTCTCTGGCATCCCCTAAATAGAAGGCAGGCACTCTAAATCAAAGTAAATGTTTTCTCTGTCGTTTCTGACACGACTCAATGTATCCGTAGATGGGCTGGCAAATCAGGTAGGCTGTAACCATCTTCTCACCCACGGTGCTGTAGTCGAAGTGGTGGCTGCCTGTGCTTCAGAGGCATGACACATGCTGAAAGGCGAGGGCGGCGTGGGGGGAGCGGGGCCAGTCCTGCCTGGCTGCTGTGAGCTTGCTGAGTGAGATGAAGCATCAAACTAACGTCCACCTTCCCTTGGCAGCTCAGATGTTGTCACTGTCCAGACATCCAGTGAAAACTGGAATGGTGCCATAACATTATTTCCAATGTAAACGGGACCTCTTTAATTGTTGGCTCCGTGTCCCAGCTCATGGTGAACATAAGCTTGCTGGCGTTTGTTTGTGATCAACATCACACTCTACCATCACTTCTCTTCAATGAAGTTCTATTCATACACTTTCTTGGTCGTGGCAGGGAGAGTTTTCTGGTTTTCTGTGATTCACAGCAAGTGAACTTTATCTTTTTATTCATAAAATCCCCAAATGATCAGACATAAATGCCTCATTCCTGCCACTATCCTCCCCAAGAGGCTTGTGTGCCAAAAAAAGACTTGGAATTGGCTGACAAGTCATTTCCTGATTTGCAGCCGTTCCAGACTTACTCAGCTACCAGCCACCCCCACGATGAGCGTTGTTCCTGTTGGAATGGGAGCAGACTTACTCCTGGTTTTTGTTTCTCTGCTGTGGGTTTAAGCCTGCCAGGTGCTGAACCTTAATTCCTGCAGAAGCTATCAATGAATTCTGACTTTTGTCATATAACTGGGCAATGATGTGACATCTGGATCTCCTACATGCTGGAAGTGTTAACCCCTCTTGGACCTAAATCTGTAGCAGATGGCTATGGCCCATGAATACAGTTTGTTTCTACTCCAGTATATCAAGGACAGCATCCAGAATGCGTTCTTTCCCTTACCCAAATGATGTGACATCCAAGTCCCAGAAAGTGATGAACACCACCTTTGTTCCTAAATTATCTAAGTCTCCTTACGCACCTCAGTGTTTGGCCCCAAAATTTCCAAGGTCCCTAGGTGCAGAGCCTGCAGACAGGTCTGCTAGCCTGGGCTCTGGGTACCTAGCACCGATGCGTGTGCCGCTGTAATGCAGAGACAAGGTAAAGTCTGCCTGTCCTTTCCCAAATCCTGGCATGGGCCTGCTCCTTAAATGTTGTTCAGAGCTCAAAGATCTATTATATAGAGGACTAGGGAAAGGAGGTTGCCAGCCTTGTTAAAAATAGAGTAGCAGTTATATTTCCGTAGGTATCATCCTTGAAAGACCCAATGTGCTCTCCCGGTGGTTGTGCCACCGTTCTAGAGAATATCCATAAAAGCTTGTACGTGCCTCCTGTTGAAGCTGGGACACAGTCAGCTAGACTAGGGTCAAAAGAAGATCACCTGGAAATAGTCTTAGGATAAGTGACTACTTTTGCCACATTAGTTGCAGAAGCAATCTGCGAATTTTAAGGAAAATCAAGCCTGAAATGCTTAGCCAATGTGACATAGCAGTGTTAATAGTACTTGCCGTGGCCAAGGTACTCTTTCGTGGAGTTTTGTGATCATGCAACAGTTTGAGTTCTCATTTTGTTTAAATGAAACTTTCTAAACATTGTGTTTGCAGAGAAAAGCCTTAAGATGAAAACCCTGAAGAGCAGCCTGCCAATAGATAAACAAGAATAACTATTACGTAATTAATTTTAAAATCCCTTTTTTGTTTTTCTTTCCCAGCTTGCATTGTGTTTTACTATTTCTTGAGTGCAGAAAATATGCAAAAAAGGATGCATAGCTGATTAAAATAGCCTTGAATTATGCGCTAGTTTGATAGTAGGGACATAGGCCCTGTTTCTTTATGTATCTGCAGATCCAGATCGCACCTGCGCTGCTGTTGGCTGGCCTCTGTTGGTACAGACGCTAAAACAGACATGCTGAAAAACCTGCACAGCTCTCCCCATCCCCGGCAGAACTGCACAAAGGAGGAGTTGGGTGTAGTGATGTGAGGGAGGCTGCATCGTGTCAGTCATTTGAGCAATTGGCCCCTGGTCTTATCCTTAGCACATACTTAACACATCTTGCCAAATTATGCGGTTGCTTAGTAATGTGAACAAATATCCCCTGGAGACTCAATAACCAAACTCATTATCACTTGTCATGTAGGCCAGGAACTGAATCCAGATCTCCAGGAGTGAATGGCTGGTGTGTTAACCTAGTCTCCTACTGCTAAAATAGCAGAATGAATATGTGCGAAGTCAGCTCCACGCAGTGCGTAAAAATATGCCCTCAGTAAAAACGTAGAGAAGCCCTATTAAAAATGATTCTCATTACACAGATTCCATTATCTGAAATAAGTAGGGGGGAATTTAGCATTTGTTAATGTTTTGAAGAGAGACATAAATGAAGCCTGAATTTTTTTTTTTTTAATTATTTATTTTTGATCTTGCAAACTAAGCAATGTAGCTGTTCTGGTAAAGTGCTGCAGAGGAAGAGGCAGCTGCGTGTGTTATCTTCTGCACTTCAGGAGGCCACTAAATCCCATTGAAAACAGGATCTCGTTCTAGTGTCACTTGTGGATGCTGTTAGGTGGATCTGCAGCACTCACCGCAGCTGTTTGGGGTACAGGACCTTGCTCCAGTTTGCCTCAATATAGCCACACTATCGGGGCTGATCACAACGGTGCAGATACTTCTCCAGGATCCGAGCTTGTACCCTGGTCATAGATTTGCTGTGCTGCAGGGACATACCAGCTCCTTTGGGATTAGCTAGATGGCACCGCATTGTGTACACGATAAATCCATGGTCTGAAATTTTTGCAAAATACTCTGCCTCTCTCTCTTCAGCAGGTTCCTTCTGGTTCATCAGGAAAATGCAGAGAGTCAGCCAGTTTGCTTAACAATGATTTTGGCAGTGAATCCAATATTTGTAGGTCTGCATACTGAATACATATGCTGTTGGCTATAAAGATACCACATTTTTCACTCATAAGCAATCCCAGCTGCATACATGGTTTTGGGACTCTTTTTTTTCTTTTTTTTTTTTTCATTTTATTCTGGAGTAAATTTCAGACCAGCTGCTCAGCGTGCAAGTGCAAGTTGGTTTAATTCATGTAGATAATGTATGCATATCAGACATTGAGGGGGTGTGTGCACTCACAATGAAGGGAGTTCAGAGGAGATGCAGAGATTGATAATTTGCCTGAACAAGGTCAGTTCTGGCAAACGTGGAAGGGAACATCTTAAGCCACTGTCGCCCTTTCACCGTAATAACTGCTCAAGGGTAAAATGGGCTTGATCTCCCTTAAGCAGCATTTCCTGTCACTTCCTCTGGACATCATTAACACAGATTAATTGTTTTCTAGAGTTCCATCTACATGATCTTTCCACTGTCATCAGCATTTTTCAACTTCTACTGGAATTACCTTGTCTGAAAAGAAGTTTGCAGTTTCTTGCAATTTTTGTGTTAAAATAGCCAACAGCTGTTACAAGGGAGACCAAAATGAGGGGATGACATCTTCTCAGTGCAATGTTTTAGAACTAGGTTTGATTTTGTGACCTTTTCGTTCTATGGGGAAATTTGCATTTTTCAACTATTCGACACACAATTTCTCATTTCCTACCTGTGTGAGAAGACATTGAACTAGTAGCTACAGGACCTCACTACCTGAACAGTCCTCCTACTTGTCTGGGGATTTTTACAGTTATCAGGTTCTTGCAGAGGTAATGGCATGCTTATTGGCCTAGAAGTAAGAATTATTAGGTATTTGCTACACTGATATGCCCCAAAGCATTTTAAAGCTACTGTCACACTCCAACATGTTTACATTGTGTTTGTCTCATGCTGCATAACTTTTTCAGGTTGCATGAAAAAGCTTCAGTGGGAGGGTGGCCTTCTGGCAAGGATTTGGGCATCCAGACATCCAGAGCCAGGGCACAGGTCAGGGTGCACTGGGGCTCAGAGTCATACCAAGTATCTGCTTGGTATGTCTTTGCCATGTGCTCTTGCCTGCATCAGTCTTTAGATCTGAGATAAGAAAGAAGCTTTCTCCTCCATTCAGGTCATGAAGTACGTTGGTGATGCGTTTTTGAATTTTTCTTGCTACGTACCATCTCATGTGATGAGCAAGCCCTCCTCCAGAGCTTCGCTGAGCTCCCTTCAGGAGCAGGACATGGGCAATGCTTCTGCTCTCTCCTGCTGCCTCCATTTACCATGTGAAAGTTACAACTTCTGTTCATTCCTACTTGGTGTTGAATTCATGAGAGGGTTTTGGGAGGTGCTTTGTTGCCCTTGGTGAACTGAAGCATGTAGAAAAAATGTCTGAGAACCTGAGAAATCTATCTATTGCAACATTTCTTGAGGATTGCAGAGGACTAGACTCAGTGGTTATGTGAGAGTCCAGCGGTCTCAAAGACATCTCTGTCCATCATTCCTTGACTTTTCTCATAACTGCCCAGATTCTGGATATGCTTCTACTTGCTTTGTTCCAGCCTGTACTGCCAGGCATTTACAGCTGAGTTATTGTTGTGCTGTAATGGACTTACGCATAATTTCTGAGCACAGACGTATTCTTTCAAGTTCTGACTCCATAGAAATATTCAAACCAGGATGTGGACAATTCCTTAGTTGAGGTTCTGGCAGTCAGGGGGATGAGGTGGTGAAAAGCAAGCACTGGCATCATATGGAAATTAAATTCCCTTCCTTTGAAATTCAGCCCAGTAATTCCCATCTGCTCAAGTGAGGGATCCAGCCCTCATTCTCAGACTTGGAGCTATCACTTACTGTCATACCAAAGCTGTGGTTTTAGGATAGGTCTGAGCCCACAGAGCCTGTCTGGGGGCTGCTGATGAAAAAGGAGGTCTGGTTCCCATCCGAGCCCTCTCATCAGGTGTGCAGTCCCGTTGCCTTCTTTTTGTGCTCGTCTCACAGCCTGAGGAGTCAGTCCGGGGAGCTAAACCCACAGACTGGTTAACCAGCAAAGATTGCCTGAAGACAGGTTCACCTTTATTATGAAACCGCACCCTTGGCCAATTCTTTCTCAGGCTCTTTCCCCTAGGTTCTGTTGGGGAGAGAGTCAAGGGGGTTGCCTCTTTCTCCAGCAGCTCAACAAAGGAGGGTGTCTCAGGGAGAGACCACTTGACCAGATATAACACTTGCTGCTGTTTCACAAAATGTTCTTGCAAACCTTGAGTCTTCAGAGATACGCCGAGGTCACGTGAGACGTGTAACTATGAATAGTTTTTTGGAGGTGGTATGATGGAATAATTAAGCATAATGAACAGTGAAACAAAGCTTAATTGGCTTTGATGTCATGGAAATACAGGATGTAGTCTTTTTTAGGGTATGCTTGTATTTTTTTTTCTGAGCAATACTTAGCTCTGTACTTTACCTCAGAAACTCAACATTGTCACATATGTTTTGCAGCTGTCTTGCTCCTGTACAGGACAGAATCCACTGCCCCGAATAATCATCTAAGTTTATCATCCACTGGGAAGAGTTAGGGCAGGCTGGGATCCTGACGTGTTAGCTAGCTGAAGGAGGGGAGAGGTGAAGCCAGCGTGCTGAATCAGCTGCTAGGGAAGTGTTGAGGATAGGAGTATATCTGAATTCTGCCCCTCTCAGGGGCCAGAGTCCCTTCTCCCATTTGAGATGTATGGCCTAATCCTTTCCTGAAGTTAGGTGTCCAAAATATGTTTCTGAAAAGCAGAATGCTCTTCAGTTTTATAACATGGCCAGTGCTCCTATTTTATACAATATCCCAGTGATTATAGCATTAGCCCAGGGCAGAGGTGCAGGAGTTCAGTTCTATTCTGGAAGGATTCAAAACCAAGCAGAAGATGAATAAGTAATAAAAATATGTACACCAGCACTGTTTTGCTTTGCTGTTCAATATTTTTCTATTGCTAATATGCAGTGCGTCTAATTGTAAGCCATTTCTTTATCAGCAGTGAAAACTATTTCAGTAAAAACAGTTTATTTCACCAAGTTAGCGACTCACCTTCTTAAACCTGAAGAAATACCCAGGCATCCCAGTATTATTGGTTTGAATTATTTATAGCATGTAGCATTTTACAAGACATTCAAAAAGTAAATGCATCCCATATTTTAGATATTACTAGGTGGTAAAAGATGCATGAAATGCAGTATAGGATTGCTATCATAGCATTTCCCCTGGTGTCACTTGCCATGGAATTTGACGGTGATACCACAACAGTGACAATCAGGAATATTGTCATTATGGTCAGTGGGGGAGCTCTTGGTTTATTTACATTCATGTAAGCAAAGTCAGAAGTAGGCCTTCGTAAATGTTAAGGTCATTGCATCTAGTGAGGTGTAGCTGCAGTTTTCAGAATTACTGTATGGCTTTGCAAGATAGGGTTTATGAGCTGTCTTTATATTAATAGCAAATGTATGTAAAATGTTTTCCCCTTTGAAGTTTACAGCCCCATAATTTCTTACAAAGTATTAGCTTTGTTGTGCAACTTTGTTGATGTCAGATGCAGGTGCTGATAATGCAGATGTGTAACCAACTGGGGCAAGATTTCAGTGATGCTTGCTTCACCCAGCCATTTGGGTCCTCAGATTTCTGAAGGTAAAGCTGAGCAATATCTCAAAAAGTTACACTTGGTTAGGCCCTTTTTCCCAGGAATCAAGTATTTCCTACGAAGACATGTGGAGATCAGGCAGCTGGGAAGGAGGTGGTGGGTAGGGAAGGATAGGAGTAGTGCTGAGACTCATCCACCACTGCCCTTTCCTCCAAAATCTCTGAGCACCAGCCACCCCCAGATGAAGTCATTTCCAGCTACCCCTGGACCTCAAAGGGAAAGGAAGGCATGCAAGTGGCATTGAGCAAGCCAAGGTGCCCTGTCTGATCCATGCCAGCGGGTTAGCCGGACCCAAGGCCATATCCTACAGCATGGTGTGTGCAGGGCTGTGGCTCCCAAAAACTCTAGAGCTGAGCACGTCTGCAGCTTTGACCGTTCTCTGTGGAAACACATCCACGGATGATAGAGGAATATGTCAAAAATGTCAATAATAAGTCAGGGTATGATTGAGAGCGTAACAAGTCCTTTGATGTTCTTCACCTTGGAGAAGAGTCAATCCTCAAAACAAGGAGCCAGCTGTAGCAGCAGAGACCTTGACACCCAGATGGCTGGGCCGCTGCTTCATCACTCACATACATCCTTGCATATTATGGTGTGTTTATTCTAGCTCTTTGGGTTTTTTGCCTTGTACTTCATTAGTACCAGTGCTTACCATTGGGTACTATGTACTCCAGGTTAGCCAGAAATTCAAACACTTTGGTCATTAATATCAATGTCTGTGTCAGAGAACTAGTAACATCTCAACCTTTTTTTTTTCCTTTCCTAAAGACATTTTTCACACAGATCAACTGGGTGATTATCCAGTCTAAATGAGGATCCTATTACGTGAGGTAGAGGAGATTCTTTTGACCACTGCTGAAATGTATGTAATAATAATAGCCAAAGAGAGGAGAGGAATGTAGAACGAGCATCCTGTGTGTGTCCCTTTAATTAGAAACCATGCAGAGTTCGAAATCCAAGGTGCTTCCAAACATGTGTAGCGTTCATTTTAATCATTCCTCAGAGTGCAGGAGGAAGCATCAATTAAATTCAGCATGAGGGAAACTCCTGGGAGTGGGTGCAGGAAATGAATTTTTTTAGTATCATTATGATGATGATCGTGATGCACAGGGACAGCACTTTGAAAGCATTAACCTGAAAAAGCACCAAGGAGCCCCTGCAGTGTGTCAGCGAGCAGCCAAAGCGCCGAAAGATCCTTAAGGCATATCTTTGACCCATATTCTGTAGATAATCAACTTTCCTCTCCCCAAAGGGGATTCGGGAGAATGACATAAAAGCGTGATTTGCATTATGAAGCCTCGTATCTTCCTTGATGTTTTCCTTGTCTGCTCCAACTATCGTTGCCTCCTAACATCAAAACGTTGGAGGTTTTCTCCAGTGGGGGGAGAAGTTGAACTGCTCCTAATAGGAGCCTGGCTCGGTAGCGGGGGTGACCTTTCCCACTACGGAGGAGACAAGGACTCACAGCGTCGGAGTGCGAGATGCTCTTTGACCTCCCCGGTACGGCAAAGCCGTGGAAGGCTCGGGGCAGCCCTCTCCTCCGACTGCCCGGCACTCCTCAAAGCCAGAACTGATTAAAGCCTTTCTGGCAGCAAGCTGGCTAACATGGGGGAAGGTGGCAGGCTGTCCTGGCAGTGGAAGTGAGCCTTGAAAGTGATTCCTGATCATTGGTGGGAAGAGGGTGAGTGCCAGTAAATTGTAGCTAGTGAGTCATTTCTGAGCGAGGGACCTGGATGGGAGGGCAAAGCAGAGGCAGGGTGTGGGGAGGCAAGGAGCCTGTGGTTTCATCAGGGAGAGGGCAGGCACCCCAAAAAATAAGGTCTTCTTTTGGGGAAAATAACGACAACAGTGACGGGTTTGATAAAAAGAGCTGAAACTCTGTGATTTAAAAAACGTGGATTTTTTGTTTTTAATGGATACCAGATATTTTAATGTTACTAATGACAGCAAACAGTGAGAAAATAGTCTCTCTCAATTCCTGAAGAGTAGGTTGGCGTGTTCATTTCTTCAGATACCATAAGTAAGCACGGAGAATCCTAACGTGAGAAGGTTCTTGAGAAGGTTCGCAACAGCGAAGGGACAAGGAGGCTGCTCACACGGCGCAGATGTGGATGAGCTAATTCCTCTCGCTGACATTTTGAGCCAAGAATATTTCAACGTTAGCATATCCTAATGCAGCTTCATCTCACTGGCTATAACACCTGTCTTGGTGCAAAAGAAACCTCTGCGATTTTCATGTGACTATGAGAAAAGAGCCATAGCCGTTTTTGTGTAACAGGATTTGTGTGGGCTGTTGGTAAGGGCACGCTGCTGATAAATAAGGTTCAGTTGTAAATATTCTCTAGTGACATGGGAATTTATCCCCCTTTTGAAGTTTACAACTGAGCTACCAAGGAAACGTGTTGTTTAGCTCCGCTGTGTATGCAGCCCCCGGTACATTTATCAAATGCCTTGTCAGTTGGGGGAAGGCACAGTTCAGGTAATATAGTATTTATGAAATTGTTAATACCACCGCAGAAAGTCCTCATAGAGAATGTTTTTTAAGGCTGCCTTATGAAAACTTTGGACAAGGGGAAAGCAGAGGATATATTTTCATTTTTATAGTGCAGGGCTCTGCTCTGTGGTCATGTGCAGTGAGGAAGACACAACAGAAAGACGTGCTTCCTAGGTACCTCAGTTATTTATCGTGAAGTGTACAGTAAAAGCAGTGTAAGCAAATCAAACGCTATCTTTTGTGGTATTGTTAGGATTTAAATATGAATTTCATCAGAAATAAGAATTAAGGCTGCCTTCTCATCATTTCCCCATCTCAGTTTACAAACCTCCCTCTACCATCACTGTTAGGCAGGCAGGTTCTTAGCATGGGCATGCTTTCATACCACTCCCATATCAGTTGGTTTTCATGGTCGTTGGTCCTCTACTTCCTCACCCTGGAAAGCCTGGAAGTAGCCCTGCTTGTTCCCCTGTAAAACCATCACTGTTTCAAACCTTGCAATATTCTTGACTCCCTCAGAAGCTGCTCAGCTCCTCAGAAAATGCAGGTTTCCATATGGAGGAATTATCCCAACATGGTCCTTGAACAACCCTATGACACTTCAGAAAGAAAATTTTTTAAATTCCTTCATTTTAAAATTTTTCTGGGTTATTTTGTTTGGGTGCTGGAACCTGGGAACTGAGGCTACCAAAGCGGCTTGTGTTGTTTCAGTCGCTGATTTTCCTGATGCTCGGTGATTGAAATGATAGGAGAAGCTTTCGTGCAACCTTTAAGTTAATGTTTGCATGAAGGGAGGGAGGAAGTGAAGAGAAAGGTTTTCCTGGTGTGCATTTATTTATGTTAAAATAAAAGGAGTCTCTTCTCCACCCGTTGCAATTCTGGCAAGATTGGCTGGAGTGGGGCTCCCTCTGTTGAGCTCTGGGAGCTTTGCCAGATGGTAAATACAGCTGCCGGTTCCATTTTTGGGGCAGCTTCACCTCCAGGCCCTTCCCTACCCCTCTCCCCTCCTTGCAGTCCGTCTGAGAGAGAAAAAAATGCAGTGGAAAAATCCTAGCAAAGCAGGATCTGGGAGTGGGACCTGCAAGCTGGGACCTGCCTGGGGTCTGCCAGGAGGAAACCCAACTCTGACAGGTTGTTGCAGGACAAGTCCATAGGACCTCATGAAATGCATCCATGGGTCCTGAGGGAACTAGTGGATGAAGTTGCTAAGCTACTATCCATCATATCTGAGAAGTTGTGGTAGTCCGCTGCCACAGACTGGAAAAGGGGAAACATAATCCCCATTTTTAAAACAACAAAAAAAGGAAGACCTGGGGAATAATCCTCCAGTCAGTCTCACCTCTGTGCCTGGCAAGATCATGGAGCAGATCCTCCTGGAAACAATGCTAACGCACATGGAAAATAAGGAGGATTGGTGACAGCCAACATGAATTCATTAAAGGAGCATTATGCCTGAAAAATTTGGTGACCTTCTGTGACGTGGTTACAGCGTTGGTAGATAAGGGAAAAGCAACTGACATTGTCTACCTTGACTTGTGCAAAATGTTTGACACTGTCCCACATGACATCCATGTCTCTAAATCGGAGAGGCATGGACTTGATGGATAGACCACTCGGTGGATAAGGAATGGCTGATTGTTGCACTCAAAAAGTTGCCATCACAGCTCGATGTGCCAGTGTAGACCAGTGATGAGTGGCATCCCTCAGTGGTCGATATTGGGACCAGTGCTGTGTAACGTCTTTGTCAGTGATGCAGACAATGGGATCAAGTGCACCCTCAGCAAGTTTGACGATGACAACAAGTTGTGTGGTGTGGTCAACATGCTGGATGGAAGGGATGATCTTGACAGGTGGGCTCATGTGAAGGTTATGAAGTTTACAAGGCCAAGTGCAAGGACCTACACAGGTCAGGGCAATCCCAAAAACAAATACAGGCTGGGAGAATGGATTGCAACTGGCCCTGAGGAGAATGACTTGGGGGTGTTGGTTGATGAGAAGTTCAGCATGAGCCGGCAATGTGCTCTTGCTGCCCAGAAGCCCAACAGTGCCAGGCTGCATTAAAAGCAGCATGGCCAGCAGGTCGAGGAAGGTAATTCTTCCCCTCTACTCTTGTGAGACCCTGCCTGGAGTATTGCATCCAGCTTTGGGTTCCCCAGCATAAGAAGGATATGCACCAGGAGCAAGTTCAGCAGAAGGCCATGAAGATAACCTGGAGCACCTCTCCTATGGCTGGAAGCTGGAGCCAAGGCTGGAGCACCTCTGCTATGGGCACAGGCTGAGAGAGTTGGGCTTGTTCTGCCTGGAGAAGAGAAGGATCCAGGACACCTTATAGCACCTTCCAGTACCTGAAGGGGCTACAAGGAAGCTGGGGGGGGACTTTTTACAAGGGCCTGTAGTGACAGGACAAGGGGGAACAGGATTAAATTGAAAGTGGGGAGGTTTAGATTAGATATCAGGAAGAAATTCTTCCCGGAGAGGGTGGTGAGGCACTGGAACAGGTTGCCCAGAGAAGCTGTGGATGCCCCATCCCTGGAAGTGTTCAAGGCCAGGCTGGATGTGGCTTTGAGCAACCTGGTCTAGTGGAAGGTGTCCCTGCCCATGGCAGGGGGGTTGGAACTAGATGATCTTTAAGGTCCCTTCCAACCCAAATGATTTTATGATTCTATGACTGGACCATAAAGTCCTTCTGGAATGGACATGGGAGAGGGATACTGCTAAGAAAATACTTGAGACACAAGGCAAGGAGCCAAGAAGAAAGATGAGGAAAGGCTGGAAAGCAAACCAAAGATATCAGACTGGGTGGCAGAATTACAAAGGCACCGCTGGAGAATGTAAGCTGTCCCATGCTTTGTCAACTTCCACCAGGAAAGATCAAAAGAAGCAGTTAGAGCAGAGATTCATGCAATGGGCTTTTACACAATACTTCATGATGTTTTCCTCAAAATGTTCTTTTTTTCTTGCCATGACCTACAGCATAAAGAATTGTGTAAAATTCCAGGGCTGTAAATGTGGCCATTGTGGAGATGAAGGAACCTGAAAAAACATAAGGCTCTTAAAATTGCACAGTGAGCTGACTTTTAACTCATTTCTTTTACCAAAAAACAAGTGAGGGCTGGGTTCTGGCAGGCAGCTGGGAAAACCAGGTCCTGACCAAAACAGTGTCATCTAGAGAGTAATCAGTGTGAGATTTCATGTTTATTTAAAGGATTTAAGACACATTTTGAGTGGAGAACACAAGGCAACCTTCAATATAAAACTGCCATACTACCTTGAGTGTAAGGTTTTTGTTTTGCGTTTCTCCATAGCCTCGAGGGAGCTCCTATTTGTTTTATAGCATGTCTATTTGTGGCTCTGGCAGGCTGGATGTAGCTGACTTTGCTGTGTTTCCTCCTTGATCTCCCATTTCAGTTGCAGCGGCAGATGGTTTTTTCTGCCATTTGTTTTTTTCTGTGCTAACCCACCGACAGTTCCCAAAGCCCTCGCTCAGGAGGTGTGCAGTGGCCCTTGACTGTACAAGGCAGTCCGTCCAGGTGTAGTTAGTCTGGTGGTTTCTTGTGAAGCCACATGGCTTCTTGTAGACCAGCTTCTGCTCTGGAATCATAGAATCATAGAATCACAGAACGGTTTGGGTTGGAAAGGACGTTAAAGATCATCTAGTTCTACCCTCCCTGCCATGGACAGGGACACCTTCCACTAGACCAGGTTGCTCAAAGCCTCATCCAGCCTGGCCTTGAACACTTTCAGGGATGGGGCATCCACAGCTTCTCTGAGCAACCTGTTCCAGTGTCTCACCAATGTGAGAATGACAGAAATGTCTGTCTGCAGCAGCTGGTCCTTTCACCAGGACACCTGCGCAAGATTATAAAGGTAAAATTTGGTCCTTAGGATCGAGTGACTCTTGTCTGCCTGAAAGGTGAAGGACAGACAGATTCTCAAAGCATACCTAAGGTTGGTAAAGGCTGTGGCCAGGATACAAGACATCACTATTTTCCTTGGCAGAAGCTGCCAGCCATTCAGCTTTGTTTGAGAGGAGATTACTTGTAAAATAAAGCTCGATATTGTGTAGGAATTTTCTATACATCCACACCACTTCATCAAGATTAACTGGATTAAAGTGATTTAACTGAAACCATAATTTGACCTACAATGCCAGCAGTGTGTTGACCGCACCACTTATTAAAAAGCAGAGAACGGGGAAGGTTTCGGGTTTTGCAGAACATGAGGGACTTTGTGCTGACACAGTTAAACAGCTGGCTGGTGTTACCCACTGATTCTCTGGGCAGCAATAGCTGTGAATTCACTGCTAAAAATCCAACCTGACCCTGAAAATCAGGTGGTTTTTAATAGGAGTGAATGTAGATTGAGAATACTTCGGTCTAAACAACATGTTACTAGGAAAAAGAGATCTTTGAATGCGTAAATATTGATAGACACTGAGCGATGGGCTGAAGCAGCGTGAGATGTTCAGAAGGTGTGAAGCTATTTTAGCTGCCATTATGAGATCAGATGAGCTCAGCATGGGACAGTCTTGCATTCAAAGTTTTAAACTTCCTAAGAGAAATGATGTTGTCCTGTAAAACTGAGCTCATTTTGGAAGAGCTGAGGATCCCAAACATGCCTATGTGACGTGTCGTGCAGTGGAAATCCTGCCGTTTCTGTCTCAGTTGTGCTGCAGGCGTCGACTGCATTTACTAAGGGAAAGTTTTTAAAAGTTTTTTAATCTTGGTATGTACAAAGATGGACCCTTTAAGGTAAAATGCAAGTTGCACTGGGTAACATCTACCTCGGCCCCTTGTTTCTCCAGCTCTTTGCATGTACAAGTGCTTGCTCCTGCTTCCTAGGGCTGACTAAGAGACGTGTTTTAAGCACTGCTATTGATTAAGTGAAAGGTGTTGCTCTTGAAAGATGCTAAACCAAGAGCAATGGCAGCGGGTTGGCCAGGGAGGAGCACATGGGCAGTGTGCTGCCCCTGCTGCCCTTCACGCCATGACCCTCATCCAGCCCAGCAGAAAAGGCTGTCATTGCCACCGCGACTGAGTTGCTTATTGCGCTCACCACTGACTGTTCTGAAAGCCAGCCTGCCTCCCACTTTTCCATCCCAAAGGGATCTGAGCAGACATTTCACGCTCATGACTTAAGTTGCTCTCAGGTGATTTGAATGGGTGCTTTCTGTGCCGACATCGGGGTGCTAGTAGTGGGGAACAGCCTGTCTCTTCCTCAGCAGTCATGCTGATGGATGCTCCACCATGCAACCCCTGTCCTCTCCAGCACAGCTGCTGTGATTTGTGCAAAGTTGTTATGGATGGCAGGAAACCATATGCTGAAGTGTCACCCAGCCTGTTCATGGGGAGCTTCCTACGAGCTGGAAGGCGTAAATGCAGTGCCATGTGTTGCCACCAAATCTTTGCTTGTGTAGACTGGGAGATTTGTTGGATGCTTCAGAGTAATGAGGCAAAAAATTAACAATATGTGTTTTAATTATTATTTATGCCTTATAGTAGTGGTTTGTCTTTAATTATAGTTTACCACTGAGATGTGCATGCTTTTTGTGACTTTTTTTTTCCTGTGTCTTTTCTTCTTCATCAGCTTTTGACTTGCTTTGGATGTTTACACTTGGTGGTACTTCATGAAGGAGATAAATGTATATTCATTCATTCAGAGGAACAGACTCTTCAGATATGCTATTTGGAGGATGGGGGATATGGAGGTCTTGGAGAAATTTGAAGAACTGCAAAAAGCAACATACCAATGTGTTTCGCTAAAATGACTTAAGTAAAAGTCTAAAAAAAATGAATTACTGTCCCTAGTAGTGCTCTTATCAGGCCATTCCAGCAGCATGTTCTGGGGCTGTTCGGCTTCACCCATACCTGCTTCACCTCTAGCTCTGACAATGAACAAGACCCGTGAAGCGGAAGGAAGGAGGAGTTAATCACACCTCCACCTTTTGCATTTCCCGAATTCTTTCATCACCCTGAAACAGGGGTCAGCTGAGGGTGCAGCCCCACCAGGTGGGCAGGATCACACGGGCCTCTCATGAGGGATCCTGGTGTGCAGGGGGAAGCCCTTGCAGCAAAGAGGATGAGGTTTCCCTTCTGTGCACAGCTTGAGCTGCGCAAGGCAAGAGCTTGGTCTAGCAAATTTACCCTTCAGCATTAACGTGGCTTTCACATGGCAGAAAAACAATCTTCTTCTGCCCTACTATTGTAGAGGGGAGCTGGAGCTAGAGCTGGAGCCATAGCTGGAGCCCCAAGAGGTTTCTTGGGTTTCAGGAATCTGAACACAAGCTTGGTTTGAGCAAAAGGTTGGGTCATAGCATTTCTGTCTGGGTTTAGCAGCTGGAGACCTTACCCCTGTCTATTTTATTTTTGAGTTCTCATATGACTCAATGTACTGATGTCAAGAGATAGTCTTGGACTTTCGTGTGTTTCTGAGTCAGCACATCTGGCCAGCCTCTCTGATGATTTTGCACACAGGGATTTGATGCTGTTTTCGGTGTACACCCTCCCTAGTTGCGCACAGCCCAGAGACTGAAGGCACACGCGTCATAGACATCCAGGCTCTGTCTGGTCTCTCAAGAAAAACTGGTTGCACAGTGAAGCTTGTATTTTCGCTTCCCAAATAGTGTGAAGGAGGAAAACCACCCACACTGTACTTCAAGCAAGCATCAGGGCTTTTCCTAATCCTGACCTCTTTCATCAAATATCGCACACGGAAACTGGCAGTCTTTGACCCACGTTGGAGCTTGCGTTGCTTTCAAGCATATTGGGAAAATTTCTCTTTTCTTACTCCATCTATGCAGCTCATGCTCTACAAAGCTTTCTACTGGGACACTTTATTGGAAACAAGCATATTTGGGGTTTTTTTCCCCTTCCTTTTGTTCTCCAGGATATGCAATGAAAAATTCTCCAGCTTTGCCACTTAATTGCTTCATGGCTCTTGTTTGTCAATTTGCCAGCAGGTTTCTGCTTAACTGCTGCCATTTGACATTGCTGAAACACAAATGCAGAATGATTGAGTTGCCAACATATCATTAAGTCTCCTGCAAGGGGGGTTTCAGCATATTAACGCTTCGGGCTTTTACGTCAGTACTGATTGCTGAAATAGAAAAGAAACCCTTGGCAGTATTCGCCATCATGCCAACGTGCATTTACTGGCAGGAAAAAGAAGCTGGCTGTTGCCATTGACTGACACTTCCTTCCTCCTTCCCTTCCTTCCTCCCTCCCTCCCTCCTCATGGGTCAGCCAAGCTGCCCTTCCATCTGTCACCGGATGCAGGGGTGGCCATTGTGGAGCCATGGGGAGAGAAGCAGCACGATGCTGCTGGGGCCAGGCTGGTAATGCGGTTTTCCCACCTGGGACAGAGTGTTACAGAAGGTCTCGAGCCAGGAGCACAGCTGAGAAGGGGCTTTGGCCAAGGAGCAGAGAGTGAAATGGAAGGCGAGGGGTAGTGTGGGGTCTCGGTGGTGTCCACCGGCTGTTGCTGCAGTGGTGCCCAGGCACAGGAGCAGCTGAGGAGGAAGGAGGGGTTTGCTCTGCTGAAGGAGGGAGCAAGAGAAAGGTAGTCACTGGAGGAACGTCTCTATGTGCTTAATCACTGCCCTCCACCAAAAACGATTGCCTGCCTCTGCTTTTCTTTAGTCTGATGCCTTAGATGACTCTTTGCAGCCTGTTTTAGATTAAAAGATTTTGTAGGGACCACCTGGGCATGCTGAAGATGATCGTGGCTGACTGAAATGCTGTTGCATAGGAGAAAGAGCTGAGGGGAAATAGGACAGGGCATGGGGCAGAGATTTGGAATGGAAAATGGGAAGGGCATGCTTCCCAGCAGGGCTTGGTGGATTTACTCGTGAGTCAGGGGTCAGTTCTGGCCAATACCCTTCCCTTTGAATTGGGGGACTCAAACGAAGTAAAGGCAGGACATTAGTCCAGAATTACCTTGCAGAAGGATTTGTCAAAGAGCGAAATAATTGTAGGATCATAGGAAAGTTTCTAGGAGTGACCTAACTGTTGATGGGGAGTGACACTGCAAGTAGCTAACAGCAGCAGTGATTGGTTTTCCTCTATTCCTCAAATATACTTAATGTTCCCTCCTTTCAGCTGTAGTTAAGAGGAGTTTTCTGAATCTGATTATCTTCTCACTTATGGATTAACCAGTAGTAGGAACAATAATGAGAAACTTCCCAAAATCTGCTTCTTAGGGACCAGAATTAATTAATATAATCTGGCCACTGAAAGTCGACTGATAGCTGGACCTTTGGGCCAGAAAATATCATCAAGGAAGCTTCAAGAGTTTATTTTCTTGTTGTCTGTCTTTTTTTTTTTTTTTGCAGTTGTGATTGAATTTATGTCTTTTGCCAATTGGAGCAGACACAGCTTTAGAATGGGAAAAGCAGCATTATTTGAAAAGGTTTAGAGGACACTGTTATTTCTTTACCTCTGCCTGGGCCACGGTAAATGCAAGCTTTACCTGGATACTTAAATCAAATGGTGCTTCTGGCTTTACTGAAAGGCTGGGCAATGTCTCAATTACAGCTGTTTTTCAATAGGACAGTGCCTTTTCCACTAAACAGCATTTTTATTTTTAAAGAATGTCTTTACAAATTTTTAGTTGAAAAGCTAGGGCTCAACATTAGAAAAGCTGTAGATGATAATTGAAACGGTTTATTTTGGAAGCACTTTCACGCTGGCAGCTGTAGTTCAAGTACCTTATGTGCAGATCTCTGCAGAGGACAGTCCCCAGATGACATGGTCCCTAACTAAGCCCATGAAAGAGAATAGGTGCACAAGCACCTAAAAATTCCCTGGGGTGCCACATTAGGGTTTCCAAATGAAACAATGCTAGGTTTCAAATGAAATATTTTGTCTTGCAGTTTGTTTGTTTTGCTTAAAAGTCTCCGTTATCATCAGGTTAAGGTATAAACCAACACCTGAATCATCTTCTAGCCAGCTCAATTAATTAGCAGTAAAAGCCCAGCGTGTGTTACATAAGAATTTCACTGATGATGAGTGAGACTGAATAAAACCTGGTTTCTTTTTCTTTTGCACTGGGGGCTATTGACTTCTTACACAGTAAAATGAGGCTTGGGAAGAGAAAGGGGTTAAAAAGTGAAGAAAGTGATCTGACCTTGAATTGCTACAAGGATATTGGGAATGGGAAGGCCTGGATCAGGGTAAGTGATACAGAGCGTGCTTGCCAGGCATGTGCCTGGATCAGCAGTGGTTCAGTGCACACCTGGCAGAAGTCTTACTCAGTGTTTGATAAATTGTCTTCTCCCAGCATGAGTTTGAGTAATGAATCTTTTATTTCTAAATTACTTACAAGGCTTCATAGACTTCCAGGTTTGAGTTTTTTTCGTTCTTAGCTTCAAATAAGTAATGCAATCTCTGCCTTACCTAAGAAGTTTGATGATATCGTAGGCTTAATCTTTAAAATTCTGGGGAGAGGGACAAAGTTTTGATGTGAAGGGAAACAACCATCCTGGCAGACAGAAAAATATCAGCAGGCTGTTACCACTGGTTTGACAGAGACAGTTGGATGCATGCTTTGTTAGCAGGTTGTTGCTTTTCTTTTCTGGTTTTATGCTTTTTTGTTGCATCTGGAGGTGCTTCCAAAATACAGGTGTTCAACCAGGCACCTTCATTCAGATACAGCAAAATCCAAAGTAGTACAGAGGAAAAAGAGGAATGGGAACACCGAGAGCTGGGGACACACCTGAATGAAATTAAATCCCCATCCAGGAGTACAGAGGAAAAAGAGGAACCATAAATTAGTAATGGGAAAACCGAGAGCTGGGGACACATCTGAATGAAATTAAATCCCCATCCAGACAACACGGACAGCGCTCTGTAGGGCTGTGCCTGTTTGCCTCCTTTGCTGCGTGGTG
>NW_010272562.1:78830-99011 GCF_000690775.1 Eurypyga helias
CAGGAAGATCTGTTGTACGTGCTTTCCCAGACCCACACAGCAACTAAAGCCCTTCCTAACACAACCAGTAAGTTAATGCCTGTGTGTGAAGGTACACTCAAGAAACTCACTTTTGGAGCAACGTGGTACCTGCTCGCCGCAGCGACCATCTGGCATCCAGAAACAGCCAGAGGAGGCAGCGCTGGTGGGTAGCGTGGGCAGCAGGCTGGTTGGTGCTTCTCCTGCCGAAAAATCCATGTATAAGAGCATAAAACCTGCCTCTCTGGAGCAGATCCGTTTAATGCACCCATCAGGATCAAAAAATGCCTCTGCTTCTTGCTTTAACAAATAGCATAAAAGAGAGATAAATAGATAAATGAGATCCCAGCATCTCATTTTCTGCCTGGAGTGGGGAAATGGAGTGTTTCTGTTGGATCGCTCCACCTTCTCCCTGTGGAAAGCATCCAAGTGCTATTCTTATGCACAGGAATGTCATCCAGAAGTACAGGGATAAGAAACACCTGGAGGAATAGCAGGTTATTTTCTTAAACGCACATTTACTTTTTCATTGTCCCAGTAGGACACCCCATTGACAGCCAGGGTAGAGAGCGGGGAGCAGATTACTCATAGGCATATATATGCAACAGAAAACTGTGTCATTTTTATAAATACATGTGACAAAAATACTCTTATGGAAGGCTGACTTTACAGGACCTCTTTAACATCCCCTGTGGTATGTGCTGCTACGTATTCGTGCTGAGGTTTGCAAGCTGTCTCTTGGATCAAGCTAAATGAAATAAAAAATGGCATAGGACAATACAGCAATGCCCCCTTTTCCCCCTGCGTGGGTTAAAGAGCTGTTATGGGACCTAAGCAGCAGTCAGCTGTGTCGAACACAGTTACTCCCTGCTCTGTGAGATTCAGCAAGAAAGGGAGCAAGTATCCAATGATTACAAGGGCCTGTAGTGACAGGACAAGGGATAACAGGTTTAAATTGAAAGTGGGGAGGGTTAGATTAGATATCAGGAAGAAATTCTTCATGGAGAGGGCGATGAGGCACTGGAACAGGTTGCCCAGAGAAGCTGTGGATGGCCCATCCCTGGAAGTGTTCAAGGCCAGGTTGGATGAGGCTTTGAGCAACCTGGTCTAGTGGAAGGTGTCCCTGTCCATGGCAGGGGGGTTGGAACTGGATGGTCTTTAAGGTCCCTTCCAACCCAAACCATTCTAGGATTCTATGATCCAGGGTGGGCAAGGGCAAGGGCTGTATAAACTAATACTTCCACCAAAAATTGTCGGTGCAGTCGCAGCTGGGGTAAGATAATCTTGTACTGGGCCAAAGTGAACTCTGTGAAGAATTCTTCATAATCATGTATTTTCCATCAAATAGGTTTCTCTTTTCTATCACACCAACTATTAACTTTTTAGGTTTTTTGCTCTTGTACCGTGATATTTTTTTTAAGTTTGTTTCTTTCTTTTAATGAGAGTGAAAGCCTCAGAGCTCTTTTTAGTTCTAAAAGAAAGATTTGAGGCTTTCTGCCTATTTCGCTTTTCCACGGGGACATTAATTCATAAGCAACAAAGAATACTATAACTGTTTACAGTAGCCCTCAATGAGCAGCGTGAGACTAGGGGATTTTGAAAGAAGCAAGAGTATTTGGTTACAGAATCAAAAGCTAAACTAAAAGCTTCAAACTCAAAAATATTTGGAGTTGCTCAAACAAACACGGTGAAAAATTTTCAACTTGCCAGCTTTTAGAACCATGTGAATCTTCAAGCTCATTTTGTTGTGTTTATCTTCTGAGCCTCAGAAACCAAAGCAGCTCTGAAGGTCAGCATGTCTAGTATTTCACCTTTAGACATATCACGCTTTAGTTGTTTAAGCACAAAGTCCTGCTTACATAGGATATTTTTCAAATTAACAGATATTCCTGCTAGTGTAAGAGGTGCTGCGGGTTTCAGCTGAGCTTCAAGAGAACTGCAATGCCTCCTCTGATGTAACACACTTACTTTCTCAGTCTTACCATCACATGCATCCTAGTTTTCCTCTAAGATCCAGGATATAGCATTATGTAGCCCTCAGCTGCAGTCCTTGGCGTAACTTGGGTGATCGCTTTCCTTCTAACTGAAAGTGACTTTAAGAAGGAAACCTGTACTGGCTGAAGTTTGCTTAAAGATGATGTGTATTTTGTTTCCCCAGAGTGTTTCTCAGCTTCCCTATGGCAAAGCCCTCTACACGTATGAGGGAAAAGAGCCTGGTGACCTCAAGTTTAACAAGGGGGACATCATCATACTGAGACGGAAGGTGGATGAGAACTGGTACCACGGGGAGCTCAATGGGAACCATGGCTTCTTCCCCGCCAGCTACATCCAGTGTATCAAGCCCCTCCCACAAGCTCCACCTCAGGGCAAAGCACTTTATGACTTTGAAATAAAGGATAAAGACCAAGACAAGGATTGCCTGACCTTCACCAAGGTAGGGGAATAGGGTTTTTTTTCCTTAAAAGTTTGAAAATCTGCTTCTGTAAGGACTGATGGGCTGTGTGAGGTGCTGGCAGCCCAGTGGGACATCTGCCTGGCCTCTCCAGTCAGCTCTGCCTGGAGAACCCCTGAACTCCATTTGTTTCTTTCAACTGGTTTCTTGTATGAGAAAATTAAGGCCCTCAAGTTGTGCCAGGGGAGGTTTAGGTTGGATATTAGGAAAAATTCTTCACCAAAAGGATTGACAGGCATTGGAATGGGCTGCCCAGGGAAGTGGTGGAGTCACCAACCCTGAAGGGATTTAAAAGATGTGTAGATGTGGTGCCTGGAGACACGGTTTAGTGGTAGACTTGGCAGTGTTGGGTTAATGGTTGGACTCTATCTTAAATGTCTTTTCAACCTAAAACATTCGTGATTCTATGACTGAGCTCAGGCAGCCCACTGGGCATGAGCTGGTTGGCCTGAATTTCCTTTAAGTGGGACATCAGCACATCATGTAATGTGCTGAAGGACATTGACTTCTCCCAACTTGTAAATCCTCCTCTCTGCTTAGGCAGAGCCTGATGGGTGGCCCTGCAATGTCCCTTGCACCAGCTGTGCTGCAGGACCAGGTGGGCGTAAAGCCTCCCCTGGGGACAAGCTGTTGTTGGGTAACTGTCCCCATTGTGTCTACAGGAGAAGCCAGTGAGATGGCTCGTGCCATGTACAGCAAGGCTGGTATAAGCCAGTGAAACTCAACAAGTAGAACTGGCTACGCACCTTCTGAGAACATTTTTCTGTCTAAAAAGCATACATTTTATCTGTATTGAAATGTTCTGCAAGAACAACTCAGTTTCAGAAAAAAATCTAATGGAAATGTGTCTTTTAATGTTCCTTATTTAATCCAATGTTCCAATGTTTTAAAATGCCATTCAGCTTCAAAATGTACATTGCATCATACCTCATACCAAATAGCCATTGAAATACACTATTGTCATGTATCACAATATTTCTTATTTTAAGAACATGAAGACATTAAAAAGCAGACATTTAAAAACCATCTTTGCTTTCTTAAAACCAAAATGTTTCATGAAATCCATTTGGAATGAGAGAAAACTGAGATATTGTAATTTCCTTTGGATTTAAAATGTCACGTTTTCCCTTTCTCCCCCACCTCCCCACCTGCTTTCCGTCTCCCCCTCCCCTCTCCAACAATTTGTGTTGACCTTAGATGGGCTTCATGAATATCAAGAAACCCACAGTAAAACAAAGCATATCCCCTAATGTTAATTTATGGCACTGAATGCCATGGAGAACCTGTTCGTTGTCATTTTCTGTTTTATTTCAGCTGTCTGTGGTTGTTATAGTATCACATAAAGTAATAACAGTTATGCTGGAAATGAATGTGAAAGAGATGATAAAAATATCCTTTGCCAGGATTTTACTGACCTCCTCTTTTGAGGCTACTTATTATAGCTGAATGAATTCTTTGCAGCATATAATTTTCTCACCAAATGTAACATCTTTTTCACTCGTGCAACATTTCGCGGCAGAACACAATTTCCTAGAATGTACACTTTCTCATATTTATTTAACAAAAGATTTGTAAGCACTTTTGCTCCATAGCAAGTGAAGTGTTTGATTGCAAACACTGCAAACCCTGCGACTACCCAGCCCCCCTGGAGCGGTGGATCGCTGCAAGAAAACGGGCTGCTTAGTGAAAAGCAGCAGCTACGCTCTAGCAGAAACTTAGCCAGAAGTTTCCTTTGAGATCTTAACAGTATATATATATTTGCTGGTGCGTTGGTTCCCACTGCTTGCCCAGAGGTACAATGGTGACTTTTCTGAGAAGCAATCTTCCTTGTCCACTTAAGGTTTGATTCATAGCTTGCTCAATCTACGAAACTTAATAGGTATGGCAGGCAGTTGGGCTCTTTGTTAGAACAGGTCCTTTCCTAGACACTTTTGTATTTGATATATTTGGTGCTATATATTAGTATACCTCCTTTACAATAACCGTCTTTGTATACTGATAGTTCTCATTTTCTTGGCCGTCCAATGCCATTCTCACACGGACCATTTCTTTCTGCTGTATAGCGCTGCTCTCAATCCCTCAATTTTCCTTTTTTTCACCCCTCGTGTTACTGTCTGCATCCTTTTATCCCTGATGACTGTGTCTTCCCCAAAGGGGTTCAGTTTCTCATCTACTGCTGTTTTCTTCTCCGGCTCCTTCCACTGCACGCACTATCACCTGGTAACTGGTTTTATGTCTTGCCTATTGTTCTCCCTGACAGTGAATAATCTATTTTTCATCTCGGGACTTTACTGTCATGTTTTCATCAGTTTTCTCAATGCTAATTTTAGCTGTCACCTGCACTGATGAAAGTTCCTGTTTAGCCCAGATTTTAGATCATCTGCTGATGCAGCCACTTCCTCTTCACACAGTCATGAGCACTGCGTTGCTGTGGATGTGATTTGTCACTCGGGGCAATATTCATCATTTGGATGTCTCAGTTTGCACCTGAAGATTCTGGATCTGATCTCAAATTCATTTACGCTGTTTGTTCTTTCCTTATGTAGTGGGGTTGCACTGGCATCCCATTTATACAAACTAGCATAACCTATTTGTGTCCCGCAACTCATTTAACGCTAGCAGACACTTGTAATTAGATTTTACTTATAAACATATAAGAAAGAAGGGTTTTCATCTGAAGAGAAACTACAAGAAGAGAACTCAAACTGGGAAGTTCTGTATCATTATGTTTTGTTGCTCTTTCACTGGACTTTGCCTTTTCCCTTCCCCTTTGTTACCATGCAGTCAGAATATCTGTCAGTCCAATAAGAGAAAACAAAGGAAGGATGTCCAGGTTTTACTCTCACTAGGTTGTTTTGTTTTGTTTTGTTTTGTTTCAAATTAAAATGTACTGTTGTTCCAGAGGTGGATTGCAGGGAAATGAAGTCTGCTGTATGCTGATCTTCATGGACAGTGCTGCAGAAGGCTTCTGCCATTTCCCCTTTTTCATCTCCTGTAGGCACAATGTTCTGCAGGTTAAAGGCCAAATATAAATCTGATATAATAATTTTGTATGTGTAGGTATAAAACTGGAAGAGACAAAGAAACCTCTATCTTGAGTTTCCAGTGCAACAAACAAAGCTCCAACCTGTAATTATCTTACACCATGCGGACTGCTCCTCCTAACTCCTTCCAAAGTAGCAGTACGTACAGGCATAGGAACTCACCACTGTTCTCTCCCCTGCAGCGGACACAAGAAGACACAACATCCCAGTTCTGTGATTTAGCACGTGTTTCCTCAGCGTTTAGCAGTGACCAGCCAAATCAGTCAGTTAGCAGTTGTTTTGCTCCCTGTGATGATGGGTTCCAGCCTTGTGTCAGTTTTGCACCAGTTTAACTCCAGCAGCTTCTGAAGGGTTATTCCTGATGTTCACTAGTGTGGTTGCAATCAGCATTTGGCCTACAGGGTCTCATTGTGTGCCCTTTGGATATACTCATTAAACTCAGCTTTCTAATGTCTCCTTATGTGATACCATAGTATGAGCCTGGGATCATGCTGTCTCTGTTTTAAAAAATAGTCCATCCTCCCTTGAGCTGTGCTTTCTGGTACAGGCTGTGTGCAAGAGGACTCCGCTCTCAGACATAGCGGTGCAAATCTGGAGTAATTGCACTGTTGTCTGTGTGTGTAGTTACTCCAGGTTTAGACTAAGTCCAAATTCAGCACACGGGGTTTTTTTGTGTTTGACCACCTTTTGCCTGAATGAGTTCTCGTGGCCCTTTGAAGGCTCAGAGGTAGATGAATTCTAAATTTGTCAAGATAGCATCAACTGTTTGTCATGCTTTGTTGCTCATCACATTTTTAATAGCATCAACTATTTTCTTCCTTTTCCAACACTTTCGTTCCCAGCCCACAGCGGTATTTTAACAAGTGTTGTGCCAGTCTTGGAGCCATCACATCCAATACCGTCTCCTGGCTGCGGAGTGGCATCCCAGGTCCTTAGCACTCAATTTCAGCAGCATTTGCTGTTCACAGAGGGACCATCCCAGTGGTAGCTGGCGATTGGGATTCTCGCGCCAGCTGGCAAGTGTCGGCGGCGGGCGCACTGAGCACGGCACAGTGCCATCCTGCCGTCGCTGAGATCTCCCCAGTGCTCTAGATGGAGTTGTTATCTCTGCAGAATAGCAGGCGCATCTGCTTTGTATTGCTTCGTTAATGGCCGTTAATGACTAGAGTAAAAATCAGGCTGTGAATCATGACTGTTATTGGACACAATTTTGTGCTGTTTTCTCAGCAAAAGGCTTCATTTCTCCATCAATCAGATTGCTTTTTAAGCGATTTATCTTTGACTTCCTTTCTGATAATGGTTATACACTGGAACTGCAGGTCCCGCTTGTCTGTCGTAAGGCTGCCTGGTCCTGATGAATAGAGAGCAACTTTAGCAAGTAGGAGAGAGCAAATAATTAGAGACTTTAGCAACAGGCATAAAAAAAGCACAAGGCATCTTTGTCAACCTAGAGTGGCTACCATTGGCTTTTGAAAGTAAATTTAAGACTCAGATTCCTTTGTGCTGCCTGGAAATCAATTTAGTACATGTGAAATAGTGAAGTTCAGAAAGTTGAAGTGGTATGCTAAGAGATCTGTGGCTCTTTACTGTTCATGATCCATTTGGGAACCTTTCTAGGAACTTATAAGTAGCACAGTTATCCAACATATTTAAGGTACTAAAATAGTCCATGTGGAAGTTTTCACCAGCCCAGTGCATAGAATGATGTCGTGGGCTGCGAATTCAAAGAAACTTTCTATTAATAAAGAATTTCAAAAGATGTTTCGGAATTTGCTGTAATTCCTGGAGATTTTCAACACCCTTCTGAAAATGAATTCTGTAATGGAAAGCATTCTCAAGGTTCTGCACATGGCTCTCACACAAAGATACACATTTTGAATGTCAGCATATCTTGGGATGTGCAGCGGTCTGATGTTCTCACATATGTGACCTCACTCGGCAGCCAGACTGAGGTGTGTAGAAAGGCATCCAGATTTCATAGGTCTGTGGAAAGTAAAATTAGAAGGGATCTTCAAAGATCACTTGTTCCCTGCTCTGTCCTCGAGCAGGATTGATGCAGGATGAACCTTTCCTGCTGGGTGTCTGTCCAGCCTGCTCCAGGGATGGGATTGCACAGTGCCTCTAACAAAACCTAGTTGAGTGCTTCTGGGGTTTTACAGTTAAAAAGGTTTTTTGTAATTTCTTATGTGTGTATATGTATGCAAATATATATATACATACATTTACACATGCATATGCATATATATACACATTCACACATAGGGCTATAGATGTACACATATACATATAGTAAAACTCTAGACAGAGCATATTTTTGGTTTTAAAAAAAATCTTATAAGAAAATAACTGAGCAAATATAGAAAGTAAGAGAAAGTAAGTACTCATAGCAGATTCTTGAAGCGATGCAGTCTTTTATTTTCCTCATTTACCCCCTTACCCAGATTCTAAATTTATGATAATCGGTCTTTTGTAAGAGCATGTGGAAAGTTTGCAGAGATGTATTACTGTCAGCTCTTTACACAGATCAAAAATGGTCTGTGCAGACAGGGCTTTGGAAGGGAATGCTATCTGTTTCTTCAGGAAATTAAATGCACAAATTCTTTTTGCATCCTTCCAGCTGTAATAAATAGCTGAAGGACTCAGTCTGTGGCTGTTTCTCTGAGCTTTCCCCTGATGGATCATTCAGATGAATAATTCAAAGGAAACATTTAAACTATTTGAAAGTTCACGTGTTCAAAATGCACATGGTCAAAAACTGCAAAGTACATCACATCACATCCCTGTCCTGGACATTTTCTGTCGACGTAGCCCCACATTCTGAACATCCTGGATCAGGAATTGGGGTTGTTTGGTTTTGGGGTTTTTTTTCTATGTGAGAAGTATCTGCAAAAAAACAGCTACTCTCACCTGACTAGTTAACGTGGATAGCTTGTTACGTGGAGGGTGATAGACCACATGTAGCTCTTATTTTCATAGACGGAGTGGTGGAAATTAAGTGAGAACGGCAGGGAACCCTGTTTCAGCTTTCTGGAGGTAGATTTTTTCTTGTTTTTTATAAATTTCTGCACAGGAATGGTGGAAGATTGACTGCCATGAGAGCGTGAATCTCAGCAAACTGCACTTTGCAGCATCTCTCAGCCCACTCCTTTCCTCTGGCTGTAGGAGACGTGAGCACCCAGGCAGTGCCCAGCAGGAAGGGCTGCCTTCCGCAGCTTTTGTAGGGAGTGGTGATGGCTCAAGGCCAGGTTTAGTATGACAATCCCAGCAGGCAGACATGGTAGCAGAAATCCATTGGCAAGTTGAGCAGCTCAAACTGGGAAAACTCAGGGTTAAGTTCTAGTCACCTGAGCTTTTGTAATGACTGATATGTTCTAGGTTTCAACTCGATCAAGAGGAACTCGGAGCAGTATGAATCTTATTTGCACTTTGCGTAATCTCCTGTTTTATAATCACAAAGTTCATCTGCAGTTGAGATTTTGTGACATTCCTTACATTAACTGTAAAATTAAAATTCCATTTAGAAAACAAACTTTTATCTAAACTGAAGCTGATCGAATGGCTGAACACAACTTTAGTATGTTATCCTTGGCTTTTTACCTACTTTGCACTTTTACCTGCTAATATTTTTTTATAAAGGAAAACTCATATTCAGTGTATCAGCAGTATAGGTTAATTGCTGAGCACCTCGTGCTATACCTTATGCTTCTCACTGGAAGTGTTTCCAGGACTACCTGTGCTCTGCTGATGCTTCCCTTTGAATTGTCTTCGGGAGAAGCCAGGTGCCACAATGAGCTCTCGGATCCACAGGGGCAGCTCCATGCTAGAGAGTTTTCTCCTTTGGGTTAAAGGTTGCACATTCTCCCTGTCCCTGCAATGAAATCAGGAGTTACCCATTCCCAACCACTGTTCCCAGGCCCGTGGAGCTCATGACAGTCATATTGACCTGCATCTATCTGCAGGGTGTTTAAGTACACTTTGGATGGGATGCCTGGGGTGAGATGCTGGGCCAGGGATGCTGCTGACCTCAGGATTCAGGGATCATTTTTATGTGGCTTATGGCCTCCTCTGAGTACTCTCTCCCTGAACTGTCATGTGGGTAACTAAAAACTGGCATCTTTCTAGTGAAAAAAATCTAATTATGTATTTTGTGTGTCTGATTTTAGGATGAAATTTTGACGGTCATCAGGAGGGTAGATGACAACTGGGCAGAAGGAATGCTGGGTGACAAGATTGGCATTTTCCCTATCCTCTATGTTGAGGTAAGTTCATAACAAGTAGTGGTGGTAACATCTCTTGATGTCTCATGGGGTTTTTTGTGCTGACAAGGGCACAATAACCTTGAAAATTCTTAAATGAGAGGGACAAATTATACCAGAATTATAAAAAAGGAAATTTTTTGGTTGCTGTTCACTTTTCAGTTCAAAGCAGCCAGCAAAATGTATGCCCTGAACTACTGTTGAAGGCTTCCCACGTAGAGTTTGTGATGTAATCACCACAATACATTGGGAAAATAAGGGAGGTTGCATGTCAGAAGAGAGGTGGGTGCTGCTGGCAGGTGGGGAGCAGAAGTGCAGGTTCAGCCGTGCACTGAAAGCACAGACCTTTGGAGGGGTGCTGCTAGTGCTGCCCCTGCAGCAGCTTTGGCAGCTCCACCCTTGTGCTCAAGTTCCCTCATTCCTTGTACAATTGACCCATCCTCATCCTGAGCACCCTCCTGCGGTCATTTCAACAGGAGGCTCATTTCGGAGTAAACGCTGAGACTTCACATCCTCTGAGCAGACTCATTGTGCCACCTTTTCCCACTGCTGTGCCTTCCTGCTGGTGCCTGTCCTAGCTGGATGACACCCAGGAGAAGAGCTGCAGCAAGCAATGGCAGCCTATGGTGGCCTTGCTGGAGATGCTCTGTTCTCTGAGTAACAGGCAATGCCTTCAGGGAGCTTTCCTCCTTCCTGAGTGAACCAGGTGTGCAAAGAACAGATGGGCACCACGCATGTGTGTATTTTTTTGAGGCTCTGCCACTCTGAACCTGGCACGGGGAGCAGCATCACCCAGATTCTGCTCCCAGGCGTAGGCTGGTGCTGCTCTCCCGAGTGAAACGTTTCTTCTGCCCACAGCGGAGCCCACCCTACTGTGTGTGGCTCTGATGCTTGCCTCCGAAACAACTTCTCCAGATTTCTTAGTTAATGATTTGAGACAAAATAGAGATAATTAGTGCCTGACTACCTAATTATTAGCTCTGACAATGACCAATTTGGAATAAACCATCATTAATATACATTGCGTTCCCACAGTTGACAAGAACAATAATGTTAAAACCAGAATGTGTAGGAGCCGTTATTGGGAAACCACCTGCCTCGCATAAGTTAATGACTAGTTTTCTTCTATACTGAACGCGTAAGACATTTTCAGTGTGTTGTGATTAAATGAGAAAGCTGCGTTTCTCTCAAATTTCATCCTTTTTCCCTTCTCTTTCTTGTCCCTGGGGAATGCTATGTTACTGTCCTGAACTTTGCCACAGAAGCAGTGACTTGGGGACCTCTGCTCAGCCAGCCATCATTGCAGCCCACCACCTTTCCCCAGCTCTAGTCTCCCCTGCAGGCTCTAAGTGCTTGCGCTGCCTACGCACCATACAGCACCCCGATCCCTCTCCCACCCCGAGGTGTCTGTTCTCCTTAATTACTGCTTTCATAGGGTGAAGGGCTCGAAGCTGCAGAGGAACAGCCCCTTGCGAACACATGTGATGTCTCAGTAAAGTTTTCCAAGCACTAGCACATCTGGGGTGGCCACGGAGGAGAAGAGGTAGCACTGTGCAGAGTCAGAGAAGTTTTAAAGGGATGAAAACAGCCAGTCAGCCAATACCAAGGGAGAAGAATGCACGTATGAGTGTATGTGTGCATATACATTCATACACAGACACACATGTATAAAAAATAAATACAACTGTATACACTTACACATGTATTTGTACATTTTATCTGTATAAATTTGAAATCTGGAGGCTTGAATGGCCTTTTCAAAGGAGATACTTGCATAGCATGGGCTCCTTGTACTGTGGTTTGTAAAGCCAAAGGGAAATGATCCTCCAGACAGAAACATCAGCCAACCTATTTCACCCACATCCTGGTGTATGGAAGGCTTGTTCTGAATATGAGATAAGCTTATGCAACTATTGGAGTTATACAATTATGTCACTGTTGCCAGCTTCAGATGTTACTTTACATTAAAAATTAAGAGGAATCAGCAGGCCAAATCCCAAAGAAATTTTGAAATCTGAGTGCCAATGTTTATAAAATAAATCCATTAAACTAGTAGTACTTGAATCTAAAAACACTCTTTGAGTCTGTCCAAGTCCATTAAGTGGTTTTCAACATCTTGGCAAAATATGCAGAATAAGCAAAGCTTAACTCTCACAGTAGCCTTCCACTTGTGTGAGCCGACTGACCCAAGTGTGTGGGATTTTGCATGGCATCCAAAGCCCTGCACTCTGAATGCAGCAAATTCCAGCCTGGACCCCTCTGCTAATGGCAGGCTCTGATGTCCCCAGCTGCTCCCATGACCCAAGCAAGAGCTCTTACCCTTGCTACAGCAGGCAGAGCGCTAGAAAACAACCCAGTCACTTCAAGGATCTTAGAGCTGAGCATTCCAGAGCTACAGACAAGGGGTATAATCTTTGTTGTGGCTCTGCTTTGGCGACACTTCATCCTTGCAATGTTCTGCTACACACCTCACACGGAGAAGGCGTTTCCAAGTGCCCTGTTACAAAGCGTTTTCACAGTGGACGGGAAGAAGGGGTGTACCAGAACCCCACTGGGGCGATCAGCAAATCCCTCACCAGGACCCCACCAGCCCCCCAGCACTTGGGCTTGTCAGCTGGCCCATGTGACAGCCTGCAGTGTCTCCCCAGGCTCCTTCATCTTCTTTCCATCCTGTACTTACTGAATTTGAGAGCAGTCTGCTTCTGTAAAGGATTTTGTACCTGGTAGGGCAACTTTTAGAGTGAGACTCTGCAGTCACAAAGCAGCAGCACAAAAAACTAGCTGAAGACATCAAAATACATATTGTCCATGCAGTGTTTTACAAAGTCTGTGTCTCAGCATTATGTGTGGTTGTCTGTGCAGCCATGTAGTGTAACGTGGCATGGATTTGATGCTTTATCCCCTACAAGTATACAGCAAGGGTGCTTGCATGCCTGCTGTGCCTGTCAGGTCTCTGCAGAGAGGCCTTTTCCTGCCTCTGTACTGTCATCGCTGTCCCAGCCTCAGAGAAGCTACAATTGTATAAGGAATAAATATTTCCAGCTCACAGTGGTGACTTTTACAGATCAAGTCACACACATTATCTTCTGTCAATCAGAGTTTGCACTTTTTTTATTTTTTTTTTAAATTTTGTTGCTGTCCTTTGTCTCCAGTAAAAGTCATTTGGGCTGATAATTTATGTTTTAATTTGTCTACAGAAAAAATTTATGTTTTAATTTGTCTACAGAAAAAACACAACATAATCAAATTGATTCTCAAGGTGCCTTCTGTCCTGAAATAAACATCTTCTTAATAATCCGTATGGTTTGAAGTCATATTCTTGCTGGGAAGACTTTGGGACCTGTAAGGAATTCAAAGTCCTGACTATATTTATTTTACTGTTATTAAGCTAGCTCTTTCATTCTTAATAACTGCTGTTATTATGTCTGTTTTCAAGTTGTCAGTGTTGTGCTGCTATGTGTAAAATTGAGAATAATGAAGAATAAAGCTTGTCCTAATAGTTTTAAGTGTCTGGGAATGAAATTTGAGGGCAATGGTGTGCCGAGTATTTGGAGGGATGCATCTTGCTCAGATGGCCAGGAACTGGAAATTCAAAAAGCTGAGCTGTTAGACCAAAATTTGTGACTGCAACCCCCAGTGCAAAGAAGTATTGACCGAGCCTTACGCGTCAGTGGTAGAGCAAGGCAATTATGTTGAGCGCTACTGTGACTGTAATATCAGCAAATTACAATTGATGAAGTGCCAGCCCATTGTTATAATGTTTTATGGCAGCAGGGGCACTGAAAGCTGTGATTAAGTAATATTAGGAGTTTTAAAATTCTTTTTACAGAGCAGTGAAGCAGGGTAATGGGGATCTTCTCCTGTTATTCACAATCAAAAAGAGAAAAAGCTGGAAAGGAGGTCTAGGAGAAAGAGGGAGGAGGAGAATGGGCAGAGATGATGGTTTCAGTGCCCTGCCGCATAGATCCACAAGGCTCCCTGGACACCCAGGGGAACAGAATTCTTGCAAGTCAGTATTTTTTTAAAAAGAGTTTAGCCAAAAGCAAAAAACTAAAATAAAAGACAAAGCCAAATGCATTTCTTAAAGGAAATTATTTTTCATCCCAAAATTCGCTTTGCAGAGCAGAGCACCACTTTTAACAATTTTGTGCTGTGCCACTGGATCTACCAATCATCCTAAACCAGCTCAACCCATACAGGGGAACCCGAGCACATTTACCAGGATCCCAGCTGTGCTCATTGAATGGTGTCACAGACACCCATCTTCACAGCAGGATTTGTCCTTTACCATGTAACTATGTGTTTTGCTGAGCATGACCTTTAGTTAGCCTGCAGATAAATACAAATGGTTGAGAGATTAGTGTCTGTCTGCCTGCCTGCCTGTCTGTGTTCAGTGAATCTGAAGAAGACTTGGAGGTTTCCAGGAGGAGTTGCAGGGAACCACTCTGAAGAGAACAAAGCCTTTCCCATAGTCCAGCCTATAGAGCTGCTTGACTCTGGGATTCTTCAACATTTTCCTGGCAGTGTGACCCCCCAGTCTGGCTTTCAGTCTGGTTGGAAGATTTTCTACCTTTTTCTCTATATGCAGATTCCCATCTTAACCATTTTTAAATATCCCAGTGTACCCAGTGGCAGTCATAACAATTATATTCTTGAAACCCAGATGTGTGCATCTGTCCTCTATTTCTGGCTCTAATAGATATTTTGACCATTTTCAACAATATCTACATATAATTGTTGCCCCGTCCACTTCTTGTCTGTTTTCTCTCTCCTCGATCTGTTTGGTTCCTCCCTTCAGCTGCAGGACAGATGGGTCCCTATGGGACTCTCATAATGAATTCAACCTTGATGTCTGACCCGTCATTTATACACGTGTGGTTTCTGTGGCAGCATACCCTGCACCTTTCACAGTATCCTTTATGAAATACTTCCAAAAAAAAAAAAAAAGGCATTAGGCAGTCATTAGGTAGTAATGTTTGCTTGGTGCCCTTTCCAAAAAGAGCATAGGATCTCTGCTTTTAAGGACTGTCAAAATGGTTCATTCTAGCTTTGATAGTATCATTTAATGCTAGTAAAAATGGAGAGTTTTGAAACGTGGGTAGAAGGAAACTAATGTGGATGATTTTAGAAAAGCTGACTTACTAAATCTCAGAGGAGCAAATTCATCCCAGTAGTAAGTAGGTGTAACACTAATGAGTTAAGAATTATACCATTAACATCAGAATTGATTTTTTTTTTCTGTCTCCTTTTGTCTGTCAGGTAAAAATGAAATAAGAACCTCGTAAAGCTCACAATAATGTAAGCTCCATTAAGTGTTCAGCTGATCTCTGTTGAAAAGCTTTATTGATATGCATTTTCAAATTTTGTAATTACACTACATTAAGACTTCCATTCCTGCAGCTTCATAGTTTCTAAAAAGTTAGTCCTGCTTGTTTTCTTCTTGCACAGAATATTGTAGAATATTCAAATATAGTTTTGAGTATCAGATTTCTACGTGAATGGAGTACAAAATACAGTTCCCATATTTCACATTCAAACAAAAACGCACAGAATTGGTGTTGTAGGCTGTGAGAGGGAGTTCAGTAAGAACCTATACAACTAATACTACTTTCACACTGATCCATGAATAAAACTTACTGATTTAAAGTACTGTTACACACATAGGAAGTAAAATAATTTAAAGAACTTCAAATAGCTATGATGTCAGTCAGGAAAACTACAAGTGTTAGCAGTCAGGAGGGAAGATAAGATTAAACATAGCACATATAATAATATATAATTATAATATGTATATTACGTATACATTATTCTTAAATTGTGGCCTCTCTTTTCTGCATAACAGATCAATTCTTTACTTTCCCTTTTGCTTATATAAATAAATAACCTTTTGATCTTTGACATAATTTCCTATGTAAAATGTAAATTACTTTGGGCCTAAAAGGATTCTTTTTTAAAAAAATTTGAGTGATTTCTTCTAATTTTTCTGTTAATTTCTAGCATCCTTCACGAGGTGATCATTCATGCAGATTCTGTAAGACTTTTCTCCATCTTCAGGATACGAGATTGAGCTGCACTGTCACCTTTTGACTTAAATGCCAGGTTTCCCCTGTGTTAGATTAGATGAGCTCCTCAGCTCTGTAGACCTTTTCTAATCACTCACTCCCCTCAGGCTATGTCTGGACAAGTCAACGTGATTGCTTTCTGGTTTCTGCATCGGGGAGCACATTCCTCTGAAGTTCATCTGGGGTGGGCGCCAAGGAGGGGAAGCCTGCATGCAGAGATAGGTGGGAGTGCTGTCACATTTGAGTCATCCTCCAGCCCAGACAGTCATGAGGTCTGTGGTGAGCTGCAGTGGGAGCCAGCATGTAAATTTAGACATAGCTGTAGGTTGTGAAAATTTGCCTTTTGGGAATTGACCATTTTAGTTACAGGTTTTCTCTTGCTTGTCCTCCTGCTTACTTCCACATGAATGAACTCAAATAATTAAGTTATTTGGATTTATATGTTATGACCAATCTTTCTCTTAATCAAAACAACATCCATACTGTTACTTCTTATTGTTTCAGGGACTGTTGGACCAAAACTTTGTCACATTCAAGAATATCTTCCCTGCCCATCCCCCATTATGAGTAACATCTGAATTTCCTAGATTTTATTTTGTAACAGTAACTCTGTAGGGTAATTTGTAGAAGGTTTCCAGCCCAACCAACTTCAGCACACAACCTTGGCAAATAAGCCCATTTCCTGAGTCTTTTGAAAACATATATATCATTTTTGTATCTGTATGGGGCATTTTTGAAGTGCTGCTTGCTAGTTGCCAAAAATATGAAGTGCAAGTTAGGTACCTAAGTAAGATGGACAGACTTTTGCTCTTGATCTGGTAACAAAACTTTGACCTCTGGTCACAATCCACTCAAGGACTTTCAATACTTCCCCCTGCAAAATCCTTTTTGTCATCTGGGGTCTCGCCTTTTGTATTTTGTATGTGCTGCTGCTGCCCCATGCCATCAGCACACCCACTGACCCTTCCCTTTATCTCCAACTCTCCTGGACTGTGCTTGAACATGTGTTTTCTGGTCCTGGCTGCAATTCTCACTCGTTCCTGTTATTTCTGCACCGAGTTTCTGTTTCAAAGCTTATGTATGTTCTCCTGTTACGGTCCCGGGGTTGCTTTTATTGCAAAACAAGCACTAGTGATGACCCCCCAGTTTCCCTGGACTTTGTATTCATATTGATATTTTCATCCATTTTAATGTTTTATTTCTCTTTATTGTCCTTTCATCCTTTTCTCCACTCTCGCTTCTAAACTTCTGAATTCCGAGTTGGATGGTAGGTGAAGAGACAACTGCTGAAGTGCAGTCATACTGGCAAGCCAGCTCCAGAAACAGCAGCAGCAGCTGAACAGCGGTTCTGCCCCAGTAGCGCTTTTGAACTGGGAAATACTCTTCTAACTTCTTTGTGGGACCTTGCAGCTTGTAGGTACAGTTGATTTGACCAACGGCAGATAGTTCTCTACAGCTGAGCTCATTGTCTGGATTCCCGTACCACCAAGCGAACCAGGTGCTTGTAGGGAGAGAAATAGACATTGGTGGTTAATGGAGATGTCTAAAACATGTCAGCTGAGCCTACTTGTAGAAGAACCTGTTTCTCTTCATCAATTAGGAAAAGAAAGCAGGGCTGACAGCTCCAGCCTAAGGGAGGGGAGACTACTCCTCCTCTTCTGTGATTGCTCAGGCTGTGAGCCTGTGCACTGCATGGTGTGAAGGGATAAGGCCCGCAATGCTCATTGCAGATAAAACCTGCCATTTCACCAGCAAAGCGTATCTACATTCAAGTAAGTTCTTTGGTAGTCAATACTTATCAATTTCCAAAAGTACTTGTCCGTCATATACTTATCAATGTTTGTTGTGATTTTGCTGGAGAACCTTGAAACTGCTGTGTCTTTCAGAAGCAGCAATGTGTCCTGAATGAACAAGCTTTGGTCAATGCCTGGGACCACATACAGCAAATCCTGGGGAGGCTTAGGTGCACTCCTTCTGGGTGCACTACCCATTACTTCCATAGTCTACTACTGGGATAGCTGAGACCTGCCATGGGTGTTGAAGTCTCTTCCACCAAAAAAAAAAGGTAGATGTTCACGTGGTACTGCGATATTTAAAGTGGAAAAATAGGTCAAGCAAAGCATCGTTCCCTTTGGCCTTGTATCTACTCAGAAGGACCAACTAAATAGAGAGCACATTACTTAAGGTTAGCTTTTTGCCTGTGTGATTGACAGCAGATCTTTTGGACTTCCCAGCGTTGCTCAGCAACCTCAGCACACAGCCATCGGAGTGACATATTTCAGCAACAGTGCAGGTTTCCAAGGGCTAGAAATTAGCATTCCTCATTGAGCGCACTTGCTACTCTGGGGCAGCTCTAGAGCACACCATCAGTAATCTACACTCTCTAGAGGAGGCACTAGGACAGGGCTTTTGTCTTTTCCAGCCACTGATCACCTCTGACAGCTTCTAAAGATTGCTTCAGCACTGCTGAATTATTGGGATGTTTTTCCTTTTGAAAAGAAAGTATCTTTCAGTCCCACTTACCTAGAGATAGTGCATGAATGTATATTAAGAAGCTATATGTCAACAGATACACGATTTGTCTAGCAGTTAATTAAAAATAAAATCCTAGAGGATTTCATTATTTCTCACACAGGGATTCCTTATTTTGTTTTCTAGTGTCCTTGTTAGTCTATGTGGCACATCTTAATTAGTTGTCTTCTTGGGGAGCTTTCCTGGTGCTGTAAAACTCCAGGAGGGGAAATCTTCAATCAAAATGTAGCCATGGAGGGAAGGTGCAAGAGTTTTGGGAGATGACCCTAGCAAACTGGCTGTCTTCTCTGCCGCTTTGCTGCCAGCCACAGCCATCCGAGCAGAGAGGAAAATGTTTCCATGTGTCAGCCACAGCACTGGTGCCGGGTGTGCCAAAGAAAAGCGAGTCCAGTATTAAAATCGCAGCCTGTGAAAGGACCTGGAGGAAGCACAAGCACACATTATCCTTTTCTGTGCTTGTGGGGGATGGGAAGGCCTCCATCAGAGGGCCAGGATGGGCAATTGATGTCACTGACACTGTAAATGATTTGCTAGGGGATGCCTGTTAGATTCCCCTCTGGTCTCTGTTTTCAGAAGATAGCATGTTACATAAATATTATTCTGCCATGGTGAAGAGTCACAAAATGTGGTTAAGCTTGATCCTCTAAGCTTTCAAAGAGGAGTAGTTTCAAGGATAATAGTTTCCTGATAGGATAAAGCTAGGAACTGTTTTTACCTCTTACTGTGCCAGCTCCTGGAATGGTCGAACTGTCTTTCTTCTGGGCACAGAGGGACCTGGGGGTGCATGTGTGTGCTGAATGCATGCTCCAAACAACAAAAATAACATGTGAGGCTGCTGTTTAGCCTAAAAATGTCATTAGCTATGCCAAAACCAGATGTTTGAGTTAAGTCTCAAATCCCCTAACATTTTGTCAGGTGTTAGAGCTGAACAGTGAGAAAACCAAGTTCAAAAGACTAGAGGAAGAATCAATAAAAGCAAATTAAAAACAAAAATCAGAAACAGAGGGACACAGTTACAATTAATTTGGGGATCTCCATCTTTTCCAGATTTCCTCTAGAACACACAGGATCCTTGAAGGGTCACTCCTTTGTGTTTTGTCTGTCCTGTAGAAGAAATTACATGAGTCCTTGGTTTTGCTTACTTTGTTCCTTCCTAGATCAACCACTGTTTATTTTTTGTTCTGCCGCAACATTTTTGGGTGCGATATTGGTGTTCTTTTATTCTGACAAAAACAAGGGCTGCTGCCAAAGGGATTGTCCTGCTTTTGCCTCGTCTGTGACAACACTTCCCTTCTGCCTTCCTTGTTCCAGGACTACCAGACGTGTCTGCATGCTGAGATGATGGATCATGGAACTCACGCTATTGAAAGCTAAATAAGCTTTAAGCTGTCGTTGCTTTTTTGCTTTCCAGTCATCTGTTCCATCATCCCATTTACTACGTAGCCACATGAACATCCATGCTGATATAGGGCAGAAAGTGGGAAGATGGGAAAGGAGGACTTGCGGCTTCTCCTGCTCACTGAAGGAAAACGTGACTGGGACAGCAACCCTCACCCCCAGATACTCTGCAGGCATTGCTGCTGTTAAACTGCACTCTAAGCCATCACGTCAGAATGGTGAGGTGAGGAACATGGGCCTTTGTGCAAGCAACCTCCTCTACCTCCTGGTTGTCCCTCAATTTATCTAATTATTTTATTAAGTTATAATTTTATGACAAAGTAGCACTAGGTACTCCATAAGCAAGGTTAATAATATTAGCCTCAGTTGAAGTAGGGCTGGAAGGAGTGTCCTGCTCTAAATCTGACTTTGAAGTCTTC
>NW_010272562.1:99042-101284 GCF_000690775.1 Eurypyga helias
GACACAATTGAATCAAATAGACAGGAAATTTCATGAGACACGTTTCCATAATAGAATTTTTCCTTACCAGAGTTTTTCTGGAAACCTTGGGAGAAAGCAGGAGAGGCACCAGAGCATTCAGGCGGTGGTTGACTCATGCTGGACATATTCTCCTCTTGCCCCATGGCTAAGGGGAGGGCATTGAGGAAAGAGGCAGCTCTGCTTTGTGTTGCTGTTTCTCCAAAGGAAAGCAACCCTGCAGAAGGAGGGAGAGCGCTCCTTGCTGTTGGTGGGGTGGCATGTTTCTTCATGGTAATCTCCTTGATCTCTTTGATCTGCTTCTACCTCAGCAGCAGAGTAAGGAATCTGCGAGCATGTTTTCCTCTTGCGTGCTTTTTCTTTTGTTTTCCTAGCACATGAGCAAGGACTGTATATCTTCCCTTGGAGGGCAGAAATAATGGCCTCAACATCTCTGGTTGCTCCTAAGGGCTGAGTTTAAGTTCATAGCAAAGGCAGCTCTACATCACTTCAGTGACACATCTGTTTGCTTTAGTGTAGAGCAGCTCACATACCTGAGGTTTCTGTCAGTACATGGAGTTAAGCATGCTACTGTTCCCCTTTGGTCACTGGTTAAAGAGGGATCAATGTGCTTTCATGGCAAGTCAGTGGGAATTACATCCTCATGCCTGACTCCATTCATTCGTGTGGTTGGCAGCCCTACTAGTCTTTGGCCAAGCTGATTGCTGAGCGTTCACAAAGACGAAATTCTCATCATCTCGTTTCCTGATTATGGCTACATCCTTTTTGTATCCTTAGCAAATGCAGACCTGCCTCATTCATAACCATCCAGAGTGCTCATCAGCTGCCACTTCCTTCTTTCTCTCTGAAGCCTTATTTTGTCCTGTAGAGCCCATTCAATTTGCCCTTATTTGCAAACCATTGATTATTCATTTCCCTCTTTACCTATTGTCTTTTATTTGCTACCAAAAGATCAACCCCTCTCTTTGATCAGCCAGCAGAGCCAATCACTTTGTATTTTTTTTTTCAAATTCTCATTTTCTTCCATAATGCTTTGTTCTTCACTGTTGTGATGAATGCTTCAAAAACATCTGGATACCTCCATCAGCATTGCTCCTGCAGACTTCTGTCTAAAACTGTTCTTGGCTGTGATGCCTACAGAAGATTTATGGCACAAAAAATTCTCTCTCCATGACTGTCTCATTGTATAAGTTGTCTATGTCTATACATTGTCTCTTGCTCTCATCTTAAATTGCACTTCTTTTGGGCCAAAAGCTGTCTTGATGCTCTATGTTTACTTAATACTTCTCACGATGGAGTTCTGATCTGTGGTGGGAGTTCTTCAGCATTTAATGGCAAAAATAATAAAAGTATTATTAACAAATGTCTCTGTGCGACTGCATCACATGGTGTGGTCGCACTTTGCAAAAACTCAGTTTCCTCGGGACAATTTGTCTCTCTGCCTACAGAATGTAGGTGCAACCCAAGGCAGTCCGTTCTCAGAAAGGAATGTGTTAGGAAAGTATTTGAGCTTCAGTAATTCCACAAACAGAAAAAAAACCCCACTGTTCTGCACTTTCAGAAAGATTTCCTACTGTGCAGATTTTTTGCTAGCCCATTAATTTTGCCATCTCAGAACTCAAACAGCATGGCCTAGAGCAGTGGTTTTCCAAATTCCTTCCAGTTGTAGCATACTAACATAAACAGCATTTGCATATGGATGCCATAAAAGTGACTAATGCCAGCAATCATCATGCTTTATTGCAGTAATGTGACACATGTGCCTGAGCATCCTAAGAGATCTGCTCAAAGCTCATTGGCGCTGAAGAAATGGCACACCTCTTCTCTAGCAGTGACACCCATGGCAGAGCAGGCTTTGACAGAAACCAGAGCATGAATCTGGCTTTAGATGACCGTACAAGAGGGGAGGGTACTACCTGCTTCACTGCATGTCTCAGCAGCGCTGGGTACATCTCCTTTACCCTGAACCAGAAATCAAGCTCAGGAAGTTGAACAAATAGCATTTTCTAGTTTGATAGCCCGAAAGTTCAGTGAACCCCTCCACTGCAGCTGTTGGCAAGTCAGTGGAGAGACATCTGACTCCGACCTCAGCCTTGTACCCAGTCATATTTTAACATCTCAGATTCTCCAAAGAAGGCTGCAAACGGTTCCTCTAGGCAAGATGCAGTCAGTCATGCCGTGAGTGTGAGGCTGAATGCTGCCATTTTCAGGCAAGAATTTGCAG
>NW_010272563.1:0-331 GCF_000690775.1 Eurypyga helias
AGGTTTTCCATCCCACCTCTTCATGCCCTCTTGGTGGTCACGTAGGTAAAAAGCACAGGGTACCCTGTGGTGCGTAACTGCTGTATTCCCTTCTTGGAGCAGAGGAACACTTAGTCCTAATAGCTAAGATATTGGCTTGGGCAGGTGGGGAGTGGAACATCTCCTCTTGGAGTTGCTTAAACTCGTGGGACAGTCTCTCTGCAGTGGAGACACAGGCCTGTGTGGGGGCGGAGAGACTTTCCTCATATTCCCGGAATCAGCGAATCATCTCATCCAGTGCTGGTGCCTCATCCTCTTTCCAGGTGGTTACTGGGAGCATGCTGGCTAAAAA
>NW_010272563.1:1011-20357 GCF_000690775.1 Eurypyga helias
CCCTGCCCGCTGCATGGGTCCATGCCCCTCCCCTTCGTGTTAGGGTGATTCGGGTGGCTGCACAGAGCCTGCCCCTGCCCCAAGCACCGGCAGCAGATGGGGCAGCATTCCCAAACTGTTCTTTAACCTTACACTGGATCAAGAAAACATTGAGAAGCAAGCTGATCCCTAACCGTAGGTCACCCTAAGCCCATGAGAAATTTCCAAAATACTTGTACACCTTTGCTTTTGGCCTGAGAGAAGAGAGAAAAAATTAATTTCTTCACATCCAAGTCAGCACCGAATAATCTCTCCTCTATAGGCTGAGTTCCCAAAGAGAAAAAGGGAAAGGTGTAATTACTGAAAGACTCTGGGAGACGGCTCACAAAGCACCAGCGTGCTGACAATATTAAACACAGATAGAGGGTTCCTCCCAACACCAGCGATATGCCAACCACACCCCCAGGCCTCTTCCTGTCTCAGAACTGCACATGTGCGCTGAGCGTGACGTGGAATGGAGCACTCCCTTGGCCAGCCTGGGCCAGCCGTCCAGCTGTGAAGTAAAGCAGCTCTTCCCTGACTGAAGCCAGCACGTTTGGGAGGACGTTTTCTTGTTGAGGGACTTCTCTTTGAAACATGAACCCCTGAACTCCCCTGTTCCTCACAGTCTGGGCAGTTGCTTCCCTTTATATCTACTTGTAGTTTTCCGAACCAGAGGAGGAGGAAACCCACAAAGCTCTGTGGTTAGCCAGTCACGCCTAATGCTTTGGCAATAGTTGTGATGATGGCCAACTTGTTCATTCTGTGAGTGAGATGGGTGGTGTGAGGGGCATTTTGAGCTGTGGCATTTGAATGTGGGCTAGAGAAAGGGTTTCCTGCCTATTGAGGCAGGCTGTGTACGGGATCAAATAAACCTGGTAAACTTCACTTCAGGATGCTTAAAGAAAGTCTAAATGCATCCCAAAATAGTAATTATTGGTTGTCCTCAGAACTCATGAGATTTGGGTTAAGAAGTGAAAGGTGGAGCTGTCTGTGAGCATTAGGGAACAGAAACTGAGTAGCTGTAGAACAGCCATCTTTTGTTCTTCGCACTGTAAGAACTGACCAGATGGGTGAGGCTGCAAACAGGCAAAGATGGTTTGGGTTGTTCTTGAAAATACACTGTGTTTTCATGTGTGAGAGAGTAACAGGTCCCGTGAGCAGGGAACCTTACCACATAACTGTTTCTAAAGCTTTACTAAAATAACCGTTGCGTCTGATGGCCATCAGGAAGCTAAGGCAAGTGTTCCATCAAAGTGCTCCGGAGTCGAGCACTGAGTGTGTACCAGAGCAGTGGTAGTTGATTACTGTCAGAAGGAAATGGCGCACAGTTTGATTTTGGATGTGCTCACTCTTTCTGGTTATAGTTAATGGCTGAAAATACTATGAGCTTCAACTTATGATCCGGAAGAAAGAGTTCTTGTTAAAATTGCAGACATCTTGAAGCTGGAAATACCTGCAAAAATATTGGAGGACCAAATGATTTCAAAATATTCTTGGAAATGCAGAAAATGGTTAAGAATATTAGATGGAAATATGTGTGAGGTACTGAGCTCAGAGGGGTATATCACTGGAATGGGTAAAGGACAGTCATGCTTGTAGTGAGGAGGGCCAGAAATAGTAAGATAATAGTAAGTAAGTAAACTGCAGGGAGAAAAACTTTGAAGTGAAGGGGTACAAAGTGTCAGAACAACATTGCCTTTGGTTATTGATTCTCCAGTTTTGCAATCCTTTAAGGGCTGATGGGGCACCGGTCTGTCATGAAGGGCAGTTGTGGTCATCCAGCTCTGAAGAGAATAGTTTCTGAAGAGGACGGGCCTCTTTCTAGGCCCTAGGAAGTTTCTTCTGATGCTCCTTAGTTAGGATTTTTATAATTAAACATAGTAGAGACTCTGCGTAACCCTCAGTGACTACAGAGTGCTCTTATGAGAAGGCTTTGGAATGGGTGGGGTGTAAAACGTCTCTCGTAGTAACAGGAAGGGTTCTACACGTTGTGGGCAAACAAGTCTTGTGTGAAAGGCTGGCCACAGCATTCTGGGTATTCTTGTGGGATTCTGCAATGTCAGCAGCTTAAGAGGAAATCTAGCTCTGACAGGACACAGTGTTTGTTGTGCCATTCTGACTCTCTTCCATGGTTTACCTAGCTGTCGGATTAAAAGTACTGAATTCCACGGTGCCTTTCTGTTTTGGAGAGCTATCTTCTAGATTTAAATCCTGAATGGTTTGTTATTCGAAGCATATGTACTTGCATGACAAATATCACAAAGAATCCCACTGCAGATTTGGCTTACATTTTATTCTTGGGTCAAATGGGTTATCACAGCACTAATATGTACAGGAGCAGAGTCAGGCTGGCTGGCTGCCATTCAATGTGCAGACATTGAAAGCTGTTAGAATATTATAACCACGAGGTATATTAGATTAGAATATTAATAAATAAGAGTACAGTTCTTGTTTTAAGAAGACTCAGTCATAGTGAAGAGAAAACCAGGACTTAAATTTTTATTTCAGCATAGACTCTTGGCTGGTGTTATTTTCAAGAACATTTTATTGTGTATGCCGAAGATGTGGTTTATTTGGCTGTATTTCTGTCAGAATACTTCTTGTAAGATGTATAGCCTAAGATATCTCTTTGGCTGCTACAGTGGGCGCTCATTGCTCTTGGTAGAAACTCTGGTCCAAGGAGGACATCAGACCTCTAAAACACAGGGCTTGAGTTGTTGTACTACCCAGTAGTGAGAATGACTTACCCTTCCTCAACCTTTTAAAGCTTTTAGTAAGTACGGAGAAATTGTGTTACATGCTAACTTTCTGTACATGATATATTTCTTCCATCTGACAGTGTTGCTTGAATTTTGCAGGCCACAGCATTCAAAAATCCAGTTGCTATTAAATTTTAATTCCTCCCAATGACTTCTGTCTTTATGAAAACTTATATTTTCTTTATTTTTTAATATGTTCCGAAGGATCGTCTTTGCTTTTGTGGGTTGTTTCCAGCTTTGAAACTACATTTATGTCATTGTGAGACCAATGATATGGTACAGTTGAAATACACACGTGTGCGCGTGCACACAAACCGGAGCAACAGTTTTCTTACACGTTGGCTTTTATGTGGGTTGACTGGACTCGTGTTTTGATTGTGGAGCTGGTGAAGATAACATCCTTTGGAAGTTTGTCAGTTTGTACACCGGATGAACAGAGCTTGTGGATTTCATTAGTATCTTTGGGTTTATGTTGGAGTAGTTAATGTTCAGTGGATAAATGGAGGAGTATAAGTAAACAAGACAAAGCTGATGCAAATAATGGCTTTATACTATTCAGCCTGGTTTTGGATGATGAGAAAGGATTGGAGGGATTATGCTTTACATATACAAGGATAGTGGTATTACAGCAACCAAGACATTTATTTTAGAGCAAAAAATACTATTACATCAAAGTCTAGGAAATATCTAAGAAAGTGATATACTTACTTCACAATATAAAATTATTTTCACTTAAGCTCGACCATTATTGTAACCATTTCCTATTACTTACGTTAACAACTTGTATCACCTGTAATGTTGAATTGGTTTTTTGGTTATGCTGCTCATTCAGATATCAGTGTGGAAAAGTGAAAGGGTTGGAAGCAATTTCCTCAGCAGCTGTTATATCAATTTGCTTTCACAGCACTAAAGCCTTCGCCATCAACTACCTTTTTCCCTTGATTTTAACATTTCTGTCATCATCTAGAAGAATTATTTTAGTGGAGTTAACTGTACGTGTGAAACCTTATCACACAATTCAAATCATGGAATATTAATTCCTCATTGTTATAAGCAAAAGTAACAGTATTTATAAAGCTACAGTTATATACTTCATTTTTACTGGAGACAGGACAGTATGTGTGTAAAATGAATTATTGTTGATTAATGCAGGACTCTAATGTTACAAAAGGGAAAAGTCAAGGTATTTAAATCTTGGAAATCATAATTTCTTGTGGTTAATTACATGACTAATTCAAATGTTAAACATTTGTCTGAAAGTTACTTCTATATGGGAATGTACATCTCAAAACTATTCTGAATAATTATGATCTAAAACTGAGAGCAAATAAAACAATTCCTAGAATAACTCTGTTTTGAATTCTGTAAATACTTATAATCATTCTTTTTCTGTAATCTACCTATGTATATGAACACCTGTTTTGGAATTGTTCCTTATGTTAAAATACATTTCCAAGGCTATCTTATGATGTCAGGTTAAAATGTGCTCAAAATGAATCCAAACTCTGATGATAGCTTTGGACAACTTCAAGAGTTTTTTTTTCAAAATGATGTTCTTTTTTTCCAGTTGGTGGGTGCTGGTTTGTTCACTTGATGAATGATAATATTTTCTTTCACTTCAGAACACCAGCCTGTAAGAGAACAGTTTGGGGGACTGTTTGTAGCCAGTTTTTCCTTGAATGGCAGGTTGGATACCATATCCTGGCACTTAACATAAACTATATTAAATATAAGTTACTGTAATTAACATAGATAAACAACATTTGTACCTGTATCTGGATTTTATTTGCTGCAGCTGATTTCCCTTTTCACAGTTGCTCTTGGAGATGCATTATATATAATTAGTCTGCTGCAGTACAGGCTTTGAAAAATCTGTAAATTTGCCAGAACTGAAGGAGAATTAAGACTGTTTTCCAATAGAGATAAAGCATGAAGGTGAATTAGTCACTCCCCTTACTCTGACATGGGATTTCTGTTGTTAGTGTTGCGTTTTTGGGGGGTGGGTTGGTTGGTTGGTTGTTTTTTATCTTCTTTTTTTTTTCCTGATCTAGATGGAAAAATAAATGTAAAAAAATCTTTCTTGTAGTGTTTCTACCAGTTCTCGGATTCTGTCTCTGCTGTCACAGCTGGAGAAGATCAATTTAGACTCTGTATTAGGAGAAGCAGACAATGCCAGATATGTTACCTCAAAGATTCTTCATCTGGTTCAGAGTCAAGGTAAATACCTAAGTTTTGTGGGTTTGGTAGTTTTCCTTCTGATCCTTCCTTTTTGTATTTCTTCCTTGCTGGACTTTAATTTTTGTTTCTCTGTGGTGAACTTGATAGTCCATCCATTTTTGTCGCTGATTGTTGAAAGCACCTGTTTGAGGCTGTGTTTAATGCTATGTGGTATAGCATTGGTTACACTGAGCGCATTTTGTGTTGTCAAACAGGTATAATTAAAGTAAGAATTCACAGTACGTATGTGTGTTTATATGAGAACTACAAGTATCTGGTAGAGGGGTTTCTTACAGATTTTATTTTTTCCTAGGGCATGACAAGATTGTTGAAAAAGTGAAAGCAAAAATTATTTTTAAAATCACTTAAGTATTTTACTTAATTTTATATAGATATATCCAATTGTTAATAGATGTTGTTATTTTTAGTACAGATTTTCTGATCGATCCGTATATAATCACTTTTTTTCTGCAAGCTAGCGGAGAGGGCACTGGAACAGGTTGCCCAGAGAAGCTGTGGATGCCCCATCCCTGGAAGTGTCCCAAGGCCAGGCTGGATGAGGCTTGGAGCAACCTGGTCTAGTGGAAGGTGTCCCTGCCCATGGCAGGGGGGTTGGAACTAGATGATCTTTAAGGTCCTTCCAACCCAAACGATTCTATGGTTCTATGATTAAAAGAAAAATGGTCTTTTTCCTTACTGGCAGAAAAAACCAGGAAGGAGATGACTTCTAAAGGCTCCACTGGAATAGAAGTTATCCTGTCAACCCTAGAGGTAAAAACTCATAATCTGTGTGGTTATGGGTACATAGCAAGTTTTCATTTTATCACTGGGCTTTGTATTATTAAATATGTTTATTATTTGTGTTGTTATCCTAGTTAGTCTTCAAACTTGTGAAGAATTCTAATGGTTAGATGCAATCTAACCTACTTAAGAATTTCTCTGCCTTATTTTTAAATATTCTAAGAAATTACTTGTGAGCTACCAGTTTTAATTAATATGCTATACTACAAACTAGATTTTAGTTGCTTTGTGGTTAATTGAGGCTCTATAGCGGGATGGTTAGCTGCATGGCTACATCTTCAGTTCTCTTTGATATAGTGGTGGCAATTTCTCCGAGCTTTAAGTATCTAAACCACTGTTTAGACTTCTATATTAAGCAAAGAAGTATCTGTTTTTTTATTGCAGAATACGAAAGATCCTCAAACTATTCTAAATATATTGAATATTCTCATTGAACTAGTCTCAGTTGGTAAGTTTTCATTAAGAAGCAATTAATGATTACATTACTGTATTCTTCTGCAGAGTTTTGGGGGTATATGGTGGTTTTTGGTTTTGACACTTTCTAAAGCTGACTTATACGCAGAATAAAAAGAACATGAAGACTGAAATTACCTTTCATCTAATCATACACTAATATGTTGCTATAAGTCAAAGTCCAGCATGTTCTTGCATAGTACAGTCAGCATATGAAGAAAATATTGCTGTTCTAAAGACTTTCTTTATGGTGACTATTGTTTAGATATTTGATTGGTCTTTGACTCTGGAGATATCAGTTGTGTTTTAATTTTTAGGTGGTGGTCGGAGAGCAAGCCTATTAGTCAGTAAAGGAGGGACACAGATCTTATTGCAGCTGCTTTTGACTGCCAGCAAAGACTCTCCACCAAATGAAGAATTAATGGTGCTCCTTCATACACTTCTTGCAAAAATTGGTCCAAAAGGTGACAATGATATACTTAAGTAATATGGCTTAATACTTTACAGTTTTATAATTGAAACTAAGAAAATTTTTCTATTCTTGTGTAAGTATCCATGTACTCAAAATTGGTACAGGAGAACAAAAGAAGGATTAAAATAGAGGTGAGGAAAGAATGGTGAAAAACACATATACAGAGCAGACATTATTGGCAGAAGGAATTCACAGTTCATTTAACTTTTTCTGTTTTGATAATAATTTCAACATTAGTGTGACTGATCTTGTATTTCTTTTTCAGACAAGAAGATTGGCATGAAAGCAAGAATTAATGGTGCCCTAAACATATCATTGAATTTAGTGAAGCAGAATTTGCAGAATCAGAGGCTATTATTGCCATGTCTTCAAGTATTACGAGTTTACTCAACGAACTGTAAGTATTGCAGATAATAATTTTCTTTCCCATGCGATATAAATTTTTTTACCTAGATATGATTAAAATACCGGATTTAAATGCTTGATTAATGATAGATTTTTCAAGTTACTATTTTTATCTGAGAATTTGCTTTTTATAGTGTCGGACTGCTTAACTCTAGTAAAAGCTGGTCAGCTTGTTTGTACTTATTGTGCATCTTCGTTTTTTATTCAGCGTGTGTGATTATATAATCGGGTGAGGGTTAACCAGTGTTACTGGATGTGTGGAATTTTGGATCATCTAATTTGCATAAATGCTGATGCTTTAAGATCTAAGCCAGAAGCATTGTGCTCGCAAAAGCACTTCTAATTAAATAAATCTTTATTATACATGCGCATGTAGTGTGATTTTTTCCTTTTTTTTATATCCTCATTGTTATCTTACTTAATTCTTTATTGCTAATTTAAACACTTGGTTCACAATATTTTGTGAAATATTTTATTTCCTTATGTAACCTTTCCACTGTTCCTTATGTTGAATTACCCTACTATTGGACTAATATTCTTCCATAAAAGCCTAATTAATTTTTTGGGCAGGCAGTAAGAAGTTGATGAAAATAGCGTGGTTCTTGCTGTATCTCTGCTGTCAGTTAGATGCTCTGAAGTTTTTCCTTTGAGTTCAAAATGGTTGTTAAACCTCTTAAATAAGTATGGGAAATTGAAAACATCACCACGTTCCTCCAAAAGAATTGGTTTGATGTTCTCTAAGATCACATTTTCAGAACATCACAGGAACACCTATAATTCATAAAGTCCCAATACATTTAAAATGTGGGAACTATATTTCTGTTGAGCTGTCTGATAATGAGGTAAAATGTTTGTAAATGGAAGAGTTAATACACAGTTACATAGCTTAGCTGAAAACTTGCTTCATCCTGAAAATGGGAAATCGAAGTGAATCTCTAATTTGGATTCTGCTTGGATCAATTCTATTTCTCGGTATTTCTCACTCCTTACAAACAGAAAAAGTAGTAGTTTACTACATTCTGATAGGTAGTACAATTTAAAATTTGTGTACAGTTGCTACCAGAATAGAGTCCTAACTTTTCTTAGATTCTAGTGGTGTGATGTTGCTGGTAATGATGGTGAAATTGCAATTTGGGTTCATGTACCAAATCCTACACTAATAACAGTGTTAGGTATGTTGAAGTCAAATTTAAGTTGGGCTCTTCCTACTTTGTTAGGAGTGTATATTGCTAAACTCAGTCAGGAGTTGCATTTCTGTGCCTGTTTCAGCAGTTTGTATTTTCAGTGGATGTTGGGCTTCACCCATGTATGCATCCAGCGTGTATTTCTTGAACATAAGTCTAAGACCTATGTTCATTTCTTTTAATTTGCTCCCTTTCAAATAGATTTTTTTTTTCTTTCCTTTTTTTTTTTTTTTCCTGAGAACATATATGCGTAACATGTGGCTCAGGAAAGCTTACACCAGTTGGCATTTCTAAATTTTACAACGAATGCTTGGCTTTCAAATCCTGGTGGACATACCTGGCTGTCCCGGTACTGAAGTATAACAAGAAGTCAGAACTTGTTAGACTTGAAATTTTAGGAACATCACTGTCTTGATAAACTGAGATTTTTTTTTAAGAAAATTCTTTTTATGACGTTTCTTAATAAAAAATACAATCATGTAGTACATCAAATGCATGCTTCTGCTTTCTTTGTTAATTAATTTTCTTTTCTTCTTTTCCAAATTTTGTCAGGATAGGATTATTACACTGATGTGTAGAGTAGTGTCTGCTTGTCACTGGATTTCTTACATCTTTTTCTATGTCAAAATTGCAGTTTGAATATATTGACTTTTTTCTTTTGCCTTTCTTATTACATCATCTTAAAATGGATTGTTTTTAACTCTTCCAGCTGTAAATGCAGTTTCCTTGGGAAAGAATGGAGTAGTAGAACTGATGTTTAAGATCATTGGCCCTTTTAGTAAAAAAAACACTAGCCTTTTGAAGTAAGTACGGTCTCTTTAATACAGTAAAAACCCTTAGATATGTTTTGAAACTTCACTGTAAATGAAAAATAATACTAGAAAAATCAAAGGTAATTCATATTTGAAAGTTAAAGTGAAGGGACAGTGGGAAGGAGAAGCACAAGTCTGGCAGTTCAATTTTACCCAACAGAGCATAACACAAAATATTTGAATGTGTGTTACAGTTCTGGTAAAAGAATATAAATGTTATTTTTTTGTCTCTGATACTTCTATATGGAAACTGTACAATGGTTATCCCCAAATCGGGACAAACAGATCAAGACAATCCCATCATTTTTCAATTTGTTGAATTGGGTCCCACATCTCCTCTGTGTTTTTAGAGTGGCACTATCTGTTTTGTTTTTGTAATAGAATTTTCTTTCTGTTTTACTTCAAAACAATTATACACTCTCAGAGCAAAACCATAGAACAGGGATGGACACACCAGCAATGTCTGTCTAGTGACTGTGTTTTAAAAAAAAATAAATTAATTGCACAACTTAAAGTGATGACTTTAGGGTTTTTCCCTCTACCTTTTTTTTTTTTAATGTGAATTTAGGGTAAAGAATAGATGAGTGGATCTAAGTGAAGATAGGTCTTTATACATTACCACCTTTTTGAAGTACATGTCTCTTGAAAACTGAATTTTTCTTCTGATTAGCAAAATAATAATCTCATGTTCATATTCTAACTTCAGTACAAGGAAAGAAGTGTTACCTAAATCTGGTATTTGTGGTCACTGGAGTATCTTTTAAACAAATACCCTGCCCCTTTAAGCCCCAGCTAAAATTAGACATATGAACTTACTATTCCATGATGTGAGTAATCATGATATCCTTGTTTATGGTCTAAGATCAGATGTGTGAAGTCTGTCTTTACAAAGAGGGTAAAAATAAGTATATAAGTTTTCTAGTTGCACATCCTGAGTTAATTGAGGTAAGATCTTTGTGTACAAGAACACTGACAACCTTGTATTGTAATACAGACTGATGAACATTACTCCTCCATATATTCATACACTGCCAGTTTTGACCTACAGTTTTCTAAAATAATGTCCTTTGCTTTGTGGAAGTACTTGTTCTGCTACTAACGTAAAACCGTGAGTTTCAGAAGTATCTCATCAACTGGATATGGTTCATAAACATCGTGTTGTCACGGTGGTTTTTTTGCAAAGGCTGAAAATTTGTATAGCTGTTGCACTGCAATTTTTAAATTTTACCATCAGCCTTCAGATACAGCTGAGATACCTGATATTTTAGTAAGATCAGATTTTAAAAGGAAAAAAAAAAAAGCATGTGATAACAGTGCAACCAGGAAAACATAAAGATGCTAAATAAATCTGTAAGCAGTAAATATTTTGTATAGCTTTACAGTGTTGTAGATTAAGCTTACTGGTTGGTTGTTTTGACTTTTCTTGTTATGTTGACAGGGTTGCTTTAGAGACACTTGCTGCATTGCTCAAATCAAGTAAGTGACTGCAAGAAACCGTTCGGTTGAGATACATACATATGTGTGTGTGTTTGCATACAGTAACACTGACTGTATTGTCTGTGGCCAAACCAAAATCAAAGCTGGGAAATTCAAGGCAACGGTTTTATATTTGTGTGGTATCTACATGTGTTTAATAATTAGCTACTGTCCCTTCAGTTATGCAGTAGAAAGGCTGTGCTGCTTCTGCAGAACTGATCTGGATCCAAGGTGGAGAAACAACCTTTTACACTCACCTCAGCTCTTCAGTAGCAGTTATCTATATAGCTTAACTCCCTGTGCGTCATCTTTACACATACATCTCTAAATACATGCTGGATGGCAGGGGAAAACACAGGGTTTCTTCAGGTACCTTTCTGAGTAGTTAGGTCTTGGGTCCTAATGACAAGTCTGAGGGTGTTCCTCTTGAAGCGGAACCGACAGTAACAAAACGATAGTCTATTCCCAGACAGGGGCTACCTCGGCTCCCAGCAGAAGATCCCGATAAATGTAATCTCTGCAGATTTTGCACCAGGATTGTAACTGACAAGGAAATAAAAACTCATTCTCTCCAAGTAGTTGTATAAAAGCTACAGCTTTCCTAGTAGTTTTAGTGGAGTTGGAGGAGATCTGAGGTGTGATTAGATTTGCAGGAAACCTTTTCAGACAAATGACAGGAAGGTTCTGTATCAGTTATTACAAGGTGCTGAGTTTTTTGTCATGTTCGATCAGTGTGATACCTTACTGTTACAGAGTTGTGTGTTTACTAATTTTGGAATTTCTCCTTGGGAAATTGAGAGAAAGAAATACTTCTGAATTGTTGTCACTGTTCTGTAAGTTGGCAACCAGACTTTAATGTTGAGGACAGAAATTAAATGTTGAATTTGCATCTATTTAGAGGTGTTTTATTCAGTCCTGAGGGATTTTGACATTGTAATTTACTACCCTTCACATAGGTGAATCTTCTCATAAAAACACTGATCTCTGGTGTGTAGAGTCCAGTTGTCATAGTGATTGTATTTGGTTTATAGATATTTTGAGTCTATCATATTTGAGTTATCATTGTTGCAAAACTAGTAATCCATACAGCGTTAAGAAGTTTGTTTCAAATCTTGTGTTTACATAGTGCCTGTTGATAGAGATATATATGCTTTATATAAACCCTGGGGTTTTTTTAATTTGCTAGCTGGCAGTATCTTACAGTTACCTTTAAGTGTGATGCCCAGTGTTCTTCTGGTAAACCATGAAAAGTACATGCAACATTATTTTGAACAATGAAGTGTAGACTACTGGCCTCACTTAATTCAGTCATTTCTGTTTAGTCTGTTGTAAAACACTGCTAAGCATGACTAAAATACTACTTAAAATTAAACAATTCAGTGCTTAGGTAAAAGGTCAAATTTTAGCATTGGTTTGAAGATAATATTGGAGTAGTTGGGCAATATTTAATTTACTCCAAACTTCTTTTTTTTTAAATGAAGAAACAAATGCCAGGAGAGCAGTAGACAGAGGATATGTGCAGGTGCTTTTAATGATTTATGTTGACTGGCACAGTCACGATAGTCGACACAGATACATGCTGATACGTAAAGGAGTTTTACAGTGCATTAAAAGTGTTACAAACATCAAGTTGGGAAGAAAAGCATTCATTGATGCCAACGGGATGAAAATTCTTTACAACACTTCACAAGTAAGTTGTTTTTTTGTTATTGTTGGTTTTGGTTTTTTACCTCTTTGGCTTTAAAACTGCACCCTGACCTCCAGTTTGTCATAGTTCTTTATGATATTCATGGTCATTCCTGATTATGAGGGTAAGGATTATTTTCTGTATTTGACTAAAGAGGAGTGAGAGTACAGAATTAAATTTGTATTGCTGTTATTTGGCTGTGACTATTGCAGTGGGGTGGGTGGGGAGGGTGCTGTTTAATTTATTTTTAAAAAAGATAGGGGAAGTCTTTAATTTTGAAGTCTGGGTTTTTGAAAAAAGGTGGATTTGAGTTGCTAGAAGTTCTTCTGGTCTTCAGAGGAGACATTAGCAAAATCTATTGTAAACAAAATACTTTGCTATTAGTGAATTCTAGAAATCTGCAAAACAAATGCAATTTGGCTGTTAGTTTGAAATATACTTTTCTCTTCATTACTTTCCTATTAATAGGAGTGCCTTGCAGTAAGAACTCTTGATCCGCTTGTCAACACATCCAGCCTGATAATGAGAAAATGTTTTCCTAAAAACCGTCTTCCTTTACCAACTATTAAAAGTGCTTTCCATTTCCAACTCCCAGTGATTCCTTCCAGTGGTCCTGTGGCTCAGCTGTACAATTTGCCTCCTGATGGTATGGTAATTTTGTAATATTTTGTCTGAGTATGTCTGACTTCAGGCTATGTATGGTGGAGTCAATTGCATTTATTTGTTTTCTCCACTAAAACTTGGACTCTGAGACTTTTCTCAGCTAGCAAAGTGGAGGACCAGTTTCTAATGTTAGGTTTTAACTAATGAAAATTCTGTCTGTGCATGTGTGGTTATGTTTCTGAGATACAAAATAAGAAAATAAAATAGGGACTAATATGTGATTTTCATCAGACTCTGCAGGATAAATCATAGGCTATGTATGTTAGTCTACAAACTTAAATGTGCTGTCTTCTTAACTCAATATATACATTCTATGTGAAATGTAATGTAGCGTACAAGCTGTTTTACAGGAGTGTATATTCCTTGATTTCTTCCTGTTGCTATGATAAACTGGATGAAGTGAATTTAGATTAACACATACCATTTGAAGCATTGTTTTTTAAATAATTATGTTTATTCCTTCATTGACATGTTGATTGGATTGTTGGATTGTTGCAGTCTCTTTGGCAACACTCCCTGCAAAGCATTTGTATGGTGCTTCGTCCCATTGTGAACACCTTTCATTGTTTTTTGGATAATTAATGCTTAGTGTATTTTTGGATATAGTGACACAGCTTGATATCTGGGTAAGCAATTGATGAAGTTGTTGTCAGAAAGTTGCTCTAAAATGAAGAAGCAGAGTCAGACTTCTTAATATCTTCTTATTCACGGTATCTCCTAAATGTGATCATAATGCAGAAGATGACGGATGTCTGATTAGGGTTCATATGGGTCAGACTCAAACTGCAGGAGTTTAGAGTTTGTTTATGTTTTGTCTTCAAAGCAGAAAATAGATTTAGAAGTGTGTTCCAAAATCCACAGAAATTAAACCTCTACCTAATAGGGTTTTTTTTTGTTACTACGTAATACCTATTTAGAAACATCTTGCTCTGTGTTTTTGGGGTATTCCCAGCCTGTCTGTGCTAAGCAATTGCAGAGATCATTCTCCTTGCCAATTTTATATATTTTTTGAAATTTTTGTGGGTTGAATATCCAGTGATAGATGTATTTCTGACTTTTTTTTATTGTTAGGCCCCCTTTAAGCAAGACAAAAACGAGGGTACCTTGTTCTAGTTTTCCATGATACTGTGTCATTACTAGCTGACATGACTAAAAGCTGCTGAGACCTCAGTGTTGTTTTTTTTTGGACACGGTCATTCTTACTTTGGAAAAAGGTGTCATTTTGTGATGACCTCAAGCTGTGCTGAGATGTTCTTGGCACATCCACGCTGTAAAGTAGTTCTAAAAGCCCTCTGCTGCCTTGCAGGTTTTTAGGGGGCAGGGGAGTGTTGGACGTTGTTTGGTTTTGTTTGGCTTTGTTTAAGCCAAAGACCTTTGTTTTGTCTTAAAACTGAATAGAAATGTAATTAATTGAGTCTGCAGTATTGTTAAAAAAGCATTTTGATTTGTAAATGTGGTAATAGTAATAACTGTTGGTAAAACCAGTTGGCTTTCAGAATTTTTTAAGTGGTTAGTAAAAAAGAAAATAAATGCAGAACATAACATTTTTTTTGAGCATACATATTGGATTAAATGTGTAATCTGCTTTACTGAACTGTTTTGTGTCACAGTGGATGATGTAGTAGATGAAAGTGATGATAATGATGATGCTGAAACAGAATCAGAAATTGAAACCGAAAATGATGATGACACGGACCAACATTTTAAGGTTGGTATAAGACAAAACACACACCCTCCCCCCCAGCTGTTATGCCTGATTTTTGCCTGTTAATTTGAAGTTGTTTGAATCATGTGTACAGCTGTATGGTTTAAGTGTTACAAGGACTTTGAGGAGGTTTTCAGGGAAATATCTAAAGTTAAAAAAGCTCCTGAAACTGAAGGAAGATAGGTGTTGCTTGAAAATAGCAACCGTTGTTCAGATTGCTTCAAGACTCTTACCAAAACCTCTCTGCTTCACACTTGATGTGTCTGGAGTACAGTGGAACAGAACTGTGAACTCTTTTAGCAGTGTTCTGTTCCCAACTTGTATTTTTCTCACCCCACTCTTCCCATCTAAGCTTTTTAATATGTGGAGCTTCTCTAACTGTCCATCATTCTGGATGGGGATTGACTGAGGCGGTGTTTCGGCAAGGTAACATTGAAGTTCAGCCAGCTGTAGGGGAAGAGGTCAGACCTCTCACTGTTGTATCACTTGGGATGGTCTTGTTCTGGTCTCGGGATGCTGTTCAGGACATGAAGGGGCATTCGGTCAGAGCGGCCTTATTCTGTACTTACGTTATGTCTATTCAGGAGTTAATTGAATTGTCCTTCCACAGGCTGAAATGGCAAATTTTATTCCAGGCTTTCATGAGCTCTGATACCTATCTTCCATAGAAGCAGTTACTCTGTTGTCACTGCTGTCAGATGAAATCTCCACGTTCCAGGTTGCAGTAGCTGGATTATGCACAGGTCTCATGTAGAGTGTAGTCTGATGTCTCTGCAGAATACATTCGGATGAAAGCAAGAAAATGGAGATGTTTGTATTTTTCTGTTGAAATGGAGGATTTGGCATACTAATAAAACTGAGCTGCTTAAATCTTCCTGGTGAAAGGTGCAGTTCAGCTGGTTTTAAAATAGCACTATCAGCTTTTATGGCCATATCAGAAGTAAAAAGTGAATGTAATTATTCTATTAGTTAATTAATTCTGGATGAAAGTTTATTTTGTTCTGGTGCTCTTTCAGAATGATGATATTGAGACTGATATTAGTAAACTGAAACCTAGACAGGAATTGGGAAGACCAATGGAAGAACTGAAAATATATGAGCAGTTTTTCCCAGAACTTTCAGAAAACTTTCAGGTATCGTATATAATTCCTGGGTCATTCCTCATCATGACAGGTTGACTCTGGAAAACACTTTGACTTTGTTTTTTGGGTAGGTAGTTCCTCTAGCTAAAAAATGAGTCTGCAGTTCTAGAGCTACGTATGAGAGTGCTATATAGCAAGTTATTTAGTTAAATATTATGGGTTGTTTTAATCTGAGCAGGAAGGGGTCTGTAGGCAGATACAAAGGACAAGTGTTTCCTGATGTCTGATTATGGTACATTGCAGAAAGTAAAATACTGAGACACAAGATGTCTGACCATATTAATTGTATTAGGTGTTTCCTTAAATGCTGTGCACCTCTTTAAAGTAGTTGGTTAAAATACCTGGGGAATCGCATTGACTTGGTAATTTGTTATTGATGAGCTACTTGTTTATTGCTTTGATGGTATTTTCTTGCAGTAGCTGAAACTTCATTGCTATGTTTATGTGACTTTAAAACAGTGTAGCTGTTGTCTTTTAAATTATTTTGTGTTATTGCAAAACATAGCCCAGGAACAATGAAAGGGAGGTTTCTAATATAAAGGAAGCTTTAGGAACTCTTTACTTTTTTTAATAAATATTTTTATTATTTTTTCTCCTATTTTTTTAAGGAATGTGACTTAGTTTCCAAGAAACCAAAGCCTTTTGTACCTGATGCAAATCTGAGTGGACCTATTGTTGTTCCTACAGCAGGAGAGGAGCACTCCGATGAAGCAAAACGGTCAAGGAAAGGAGTTGCTCTGAAGGAGGGCAATCCTCTGTTGACAGAGGAATACAATATAAGGCCAGCCTTTCTAGAACTACCAAAGAAAGATGGTATCAAAGACAGTAGGTTACATCAGCAAACTGATCCAAGAAACCTGCCTCCATCATGCCAGTGTCTAAGCCAAGAAATCGTGAAAGGCTTGGACAGGATCAGTCTGCAGAACAGTGCAAAGCATGATCAGTATTATGGCACAGGGTGTGTAATCAAGAAGGAAAGCAAATGTGGTAAGGCTAGTTTTGCTTGTAGTAAACCTTGTGAACATGCTTCACCCTGTGGAAGTAGCCTCTTTGAAGGATCATCTGTCCAGCTGGGAAAACTCTGCTGCACTGGGGTGGATTCAGAGGAGGAAGATTCCAGATCTAGTTCATCAGGGGAACAAGTCATGGTTGAGGTTTCTGATGTTCATGACTGTGAACTTTATATTGAAATGGTAAAAACCACGAAGTCTATTCCTGAATATTCAGAAGTGGCCTATCCAGATTATTTTGGCCATATTCCACCCCCTTTTAAGGAGCCTATTCTGGAAAGGCCGTATGGAGTGCAGAGGTGAGTTACCATACTCTTTTTGTTGTTGTTTTTGTTCTCTTGAGAAACAATCTATAGGATGAGATTAACAGACACACATACAATGTTAATTTTAGCATCTAAAACGATTTTCAGTGGAAAACAGTTTGAAGGTAGGTGAGTAGGCATTGATCAGTGAAGAGCCATAAACAGGAATACAATCTCATTCTGTAATTGCTAATTCTATAATTCAGTTTCTAAATGTTGAGCTTAATGTATAATCTCCTTTTCTGCCTTCCAGCCATCCCCATTTAAATTCTGTAACTTAAACCCCCCCCCCCAAAACCCAAAACATCAAAATGAAAACAAACCAAGCACAGAAAAACCCAAACAAACAACACACCCCACATGAATACTTCCTTCAGGTCTTAGCAAATACAAGTATAGGACATAATACCTTAAAGATATGTCAACTTTTCTGTTTGCTGTTGTAAGAAAGCTATCTTTGAGGAAAATATAATGGGAAGCATAAAAAATTAATACATTTAAGTGTTTGTTTTTAGTGTTTGCCGTATAGCAGAATTTAGAGGTAACAAATGCTGAGGATGCAGTTTCTGTTAGGTCCTGGAGAATGACATGCAGTAAACACAGGATGAAAAATAATACAAACCACCAAAAACCAACACATGAACAGACTCATTTATTTCTTCACTGAGGGATAGGAAGATAATAAAGGGTGATGTGACTCTTAAGAACAGTTGGCAGAGATGCTATGAAGAGCTGGCTCACATGCATACAAGTTACTCAGAAGACAAACGAGCATGTTAGCAGAATGTGGAATAGTAGATATGGGACCTTTTCACTTGTTTGGTTGTTAGATTGAGTGCTTTTAGCTTCATACTTACAACTTTAACCAGCTTCATGAGATTCTTTGTGTTTACATTTAGTTATTAAAACAGTAAGAGATTATGTGTCTTTAGGTTATATAATTAAAATGCTTTGGCTTTTTCACACGTGTTGTGAAAAACTTTCTAGTGATGTGACTGAGTGTTGAAACACTAATGACATAATGAATATATCGTTACTAGAAAGCAGTGTTGAAGGAGGAGAATCTTCCCTATAAGCTTATTTTTCAGATAGATTCAGCCGATTTAGAAGGGAGATAGTCTTGACTCAGAAATCACCTAACTGCATTTAAAAAAACTATTATAAAAGTATATATGTATGTTTTCACAATAATTAATTATCCTGAATTTTCCTGATTAAAATTGAGTGAAGTTAGATAAAAGTTGCCATTCCAATGCTTGTTCTTCTTAGAAGTGAAGCACTGTATTAACTCTGACTTTTAACCAACATACCTACTTGCGTGGTTATCTGTAAAGCTGATTTCTGAACTGTGAGGGTAATTCTGTGTTCTGTTTTCAGTTTAAAATGTTTTATTTTTGTTATATGAAAGTAACTTTTTAGGTCGTGTGTGAAATAAGAATGAAATCATTAAATAATATTGCTAAACTTAAATCAAAAATTCTGTGTCACCTTTTTAAGGTACTCTGTTGTAAGAATTCAGTTTTTTACAAATGACTCAGTCTTTACTGCAGTGTAACAAATTTCTGAGCAGGGAATCTGTTTGAAAAAGGCTTTTTTATGAATTTATAGGAAGGTGGTGAAAATTGGTTTTGTAGGGGACATGGAGAAGCTTTTAAGTCCAAACTCTTCTGTCATTCATTGGGATTTTTTGTTCTTAGAATATGTAGTTATTTACTGCTCCTCAGCTAGTCATCTTTATAAAACAAATGGTAGCCTTAATCCATCCTTGTGATTTAAGAAAATGTGGGGAGCTGAGGTGGGGTGTTAGTGGGTTTTCTTTTTACTTTCATTAAACAAATGTGTTGTGATGTTTTGGCGATGGGTGGGGGGTAGGCAGGGTCGTGCTAGGAGATGCATTGTGTTTGAATACGTGCTTTGGAGTGCTTTTGCGTTCCTGTTTACAGTTAGTAGCGTGTAATTTTTACCAAATATGTCACCTTTGCAAAAATATCATTGAGAATATCTGAAGTATTTTATATTATTATATCTTTTAGAGAAAAAAATTATTATAGAACTCAAAACCCTATAAATTTGGGTTTAAATTCCTACATGTTTCCATTCCTTAAATTTCAGGTTGTCTTTCGCTATATACTTCAATATTTTCTAATGACTTTAGTATTTTGTGATCATCTGACACTTGAAAGTGATCATCAGGTAAATCAGGACCCACAAAGGACTAACCTACATATACACGG
>NW_010272563.1:20744-38057 GCF_000690775.1 Eurypyga helias
AACCTGGTCTAGTGGAAGGTGTCCCTGCCCATGGCAGGGGGGTTGGAACTGGATGATCTTCAAGGTCCCTTCCAACCCAAACCATTCTGTGAACCTGAAAATGTTCGCTTCGGCTTTTTCTTTTCGTGTGCATCTTGAATACCGTTTCTTCCCTCCTTTTGTCTACATTGGTCATTGCTATGGTATTTGAATGCCTGATACTCATTAATAGATTTTGTCTTGGCAAAACTCTGATGATGATAGGAAGTGTTATGACCCTTTAGAGCTGAGGCATGCTGAGATCTAAGGAGTTGTGTAAAATCAATTGCAAGATCAAAAATCTGTAGTTCTGCCCTGAGCTGAACCTGATCAGATAGAGTGTGGTGAGTCAGCCTCTTCACAATTTTGCCAGCACATTGGACTTGACTTGTTTTCTTTTCCAGTTAGTTTTGATTTAATAAGAGGTGCTAGAGTTGTGCACTTACCACCTTTTTGTCATTTGTTAACAATATTTATTTTAATTAAATGGAGAATTTCCGGTGTGAACGTACTTTACTGCTCTGTTTTTGTATTCTTCATTGTTAATCTGCCTCCTTTTCTTCTTATTGCAGGTGCTGTGCAAGCTTTTCCACACAGCTCTGCCACTATATTTCATTCTTGAACTGCAACACATTCTTACTTTTCCAAACCAGGACCTAGATACTGCCAGTTGTGCAATGGTTTTATGATCTGGATAAACATACACTGACATCACCAAATTCATTCTTATTTGTTACCTAGTTGATAAATGAACCTAGATCTCCAGAGGTGAAAAGCTAGTGCACTAACACACTCACTGCACGACCTACTCTAAAACTCTTTAATTTTAGTTATGGTAGGACTCCTCTAAGTTACTAATGTTACCAAGTGCTGTCCTGGATTAAAGCGTTAACATAAGTAATGTTTGTTTAGTTTCTGCTTCTACTATAAAGTATGAAATGGTGCATTTTTTCCATAAGAAAATACAGTGGATTGTGTGCATGAAAACTCAATTCCCTCACATACAAATACTACTGGACTCAGTCAGCTGTGAATGCAGATGTTTAAACTTAAGTGGGGGTGAGGCTGAGGTCTCTCTGAAAATCTGTCCCACTGTCTTCATGTCAACTTTCTTAGTTTTCATTGATGTATAAGGTAATTCCTCTTCTGTAATTGGAAACAGTGTGCAGCAACTTAAATGAGAACTCTGCTTTTTATTTTAGGACAAAAATCTCTCAAGATATTGAAAGACTGATTCATCAGAATGACATTATAGACAGAGTTGTGTATGACCTTGATAATTTGAGGTAAGGTTTTACCCTTCCCAAAACAACATTCAGTGAATACTGCAGGCCTGTTCTACTTTCTCTGTGATGCGATGTTTAACATGAAAAGCAGTACCATCATAACAGTCTTCAGTGACAGTCTAATCTGGTGTAACAGTGTTTCTGCTATCCAGGCTGTAATTAGAGGAGGTTTAAAAATAATTTTTGAATTACTAAGTAAAGGCTATAATAAACTTGTTTTATTTAAGTTAGTTTTATTCATTTTAGTCCCTTTTCTTTTTCTACCCATAGTTGTTCAGTACCAGAGGAAGCAGATGTTTTGAAGTTTAATTCCAAATTTGAATCTGGAAACCTGCGCAAAGTTATTCAGATCAGAAAGTAAGATATTTCAACTCTTCTTTTCCCATGTAAAGCCTGTTATTTCTGCCTCTTAAAAAGCTTGATTTGTTTTTGTTAATCTTTAGAAATGAGTATGACCTAATTCTGAACTCGGATATAAATAGCAATCATTATCATCAATGGTTTTACTTTGAAGTCAGTGGAATGAAAACTGGCATTGGTTACCGGTTTAACATCATCAACTGTGAAAAGTCAAACAGTCAGTTTAACTACGGTAAGATCCATTTCTCATACTTTGAGGAGAAATATGTAGAAAAATATCTCCATTAGACAGCTCAGCTGTTTCCTTCCCTCCACTCTGACATCAGTAGTATATTCATGTTGTGACATCAGATTTTTTTTAAAATAGTATTACTAGAAAATGTTTTGACATGTTTCCTTTAAAAAGAAAAAGAAGTCTTAAAATACTGGCTTGCAGTTTTTTAAATGAAGTTCTGTTGTAAGTGAGGTCAAAGCAGAAGAAATTTACTGGTGGCTGGAGCCTAAATTTGTCCTAGGACCATTGTAAGGAAACAGCGCCAAAACCCATTGGTGCATAGAGGTGCAAGAAGAGTGACAGCTGTCATCATCAGTACCTTTCTGAACAGAGGTGTATTCTTAGATGTGAAAATAAGCGGAGACGTTCTTAAACAGCTTTGTCTTATCAATGGGAAGAGAGGCATGTTACTTGAGAAGGAAAAGTAAGTCTCAATTGGAATTCTGGACTTCATAGTAAGTAATCTTCATAGTAATCTTTGCGGCTTGTATGTCGCCCAAAAGAACTAGCTTACTGAATGCCTGTCTTCCACTTGTCTGGGGTGGAGTGTGTGTTATTTAGCTTAAAACCATTTGTTTTGTGGGGCTGCTTTTTTTTCCTGCTGGATTTTCTGAAATTTGTCCTTTAAGAAGGAGCAGCAGTTCCCCTCGCCCACCCCAATCTCAAACTCTTGGGACAGAGTAACTTCATATTCTTCTTTGTTGTAATTGTTCAATTCACATTGATAAAATCCAAGCATACCAGGTAGTTTGACCCGTAATAAGATGCCTTTAAATTATTTACTAATCTTCACCAGTTACCTTAGTTCGTCAGTCATATATTGCATATACTGGCTTTTGTTTTTTTAAGTACACTGACTGAATCAGTCAGTGTATGTAGCTAACTAACTAGTAAGTAATGTTTAATGACTATGTATTCTTTTCTACTCTAACTTCATACTAAGTATTTAACTTGTGTACTCTCCAACTTTAAAGAATTACTGTTTTTAAAACAAAGTATTTCCTGAAACACCAGTTATTTTCAAGCTATCCATGTGAATGGATGATAGTATCAATTTTCTGTATTCTCATTGAAGCCTTTTTGGTGCGTTGGAGGGAGTGAGACCCAAGACTACTTGTGGTTAGCATGAATGGTAATCTACAACTTTCATTTAAAGATTTTATTTTGTTCTTCGATAGGCCTGCTTCTTTTTTTTTTTCTTATTTTCTGAAAATTAGAACGTGATGGGGGGAGAGGGGAAAGGATCTCTCACCTGGTTAAAAGTGTGCAGTACCAAGACATTAATGAAAGTACACTCTGAGAGTGAGTAAATGAGTATAGGTAGTTCAGAGACTCGGATGTAAGTATTGATGTGGTCCATTGTTGCTAAGATCTTGGTGTTTAATGTTAAGCATTAAAGTGAGATGCATTTTTTTTCTTTAAGGTATGCAGCCCCTCATGTATTCTGTGCAAGAAGCATTACATTCTCAACCATGTTGGACTCGTGTTGGGACAGATATTTGTTACTATAAGTAAGTACACAATCAAGCGTACAGCAAGTCTTACACTGAAGGTTAGTATCAGGTCCAATTTTTGGAGAGAAATGTTTGTTTCCAAGGTCGATGATTCTATTTTAGTAATTCTGCTGTGAAGAGCATTTTCTGGAGAGTAACAGAAGTGATCGAGGTATATAGGGTCTTATTTTGTTAGCACACTGCTAATGATTGAGCTGCTCATCTTTTATACTTTTGTCAGAAATAGCATACTGCTCCAGAGGAGCTTTTAAGGGAATATGTATATGCATGCTTACTCAAAATCTTAATGGTGACTTTCAGGAATACTGGTCATGTGGGGCTTGTGATTAGGCTTCTACATTCTATAGTGCAGTCGTTGTAGAGCAAGCCTGGATGAGGTGGTACAGCATATGTATGTGTTTGCTTCCCATTTTGTTGTTGTTTTGTTTGGTTATTTGTTTTTGTTTACTCACCTTTTCCAAAATGAATGAAATGTGTATCACTGCTATAACAAAGTATGTTTACTGATAGTGGTAACCAGGGTATTTACTACGATGTATGCAGAAGAGAAATGCAATCACTAAAAATCTTCCTTGCTCTTAGGATGTGTGTTCAGGAATAATCAATTATATGGAAAAAAATTATTCTAGTGTGTTTATTACCTTCATTTTACTCTTAGGAATCACTTTTCAAGAAGTTCAATTGCTGCTGGAGGTCAAAAAGGAAAATCTTATTACACAATTACGTTCACAGTGACTTTCCAGCATAAAGGTGATGTCTGCTACTTTGCTTACCATTATCCATATACATACTCAACTTTAAAGGTAAGAAGATCATGCTCTGTTACACAAATAAAACGTTTTGCTTTTGGACAGTATGACACAAGCATTGATAAGTGAATTCTTTTTTTATAAATTTAAAAATGTTCCTTAAAATGGAGAACTTTTGTAAAATACTAGGTGTTTTGACTGGCAGAGTTTGTAGATTGTTCTGAAGAACAGTTCCTGGAAAAGTAAAATTGATATGTACTTGCAACCTAAATGGGTTTTCTGGGAATCACAATTCGTAATTGACTGAAAACAGTGCTAATTGGATGAAGTATTTGTGTTTGACTCAAATGACTCATATCCTGCTGTCCTACCTATACCTCTTCATCACTGACCTATTCAAGTTACTATATTTAAGATAATTAGATACCTTTTCAGGATAATGAAGTGGCTAAAGAAGTGTTGTGGACCTTTTAGCCAACAGTTTTCCTTAGTACTAGAACGTCTGTTGGTTGCTTCTGTCATAGCGGTAGAAGCGAACTTGGAGTCAGTGGCCAGAGTGTAAGAGCGTTGAATGAAGCTTTTCGCTAAACCATCCTTGCTCTTAGGAGAAGTACCCTTCATGGGACGTTCTAAGCAGCTGCTGTCTCCAACAGCTCTGTGTCCTGGCATTTCCTCCTGCTTCGCTGCTGGAGCCCAGCCGAGGGACCCAGGGGTCTCTGTCCCAGGCTGATGGATGTGGCTGCTGCTGTCCTGTTTGCTTGTAGGTTCAACCACTAGCAAGTCAGAGTGTGTATCCCAGAGAGAGACTGACTCACACATACACACTTGCACATGCATCCTCCAGCCCCAGCACAGCTGGCAACAACAGACTGGCACAGACAAGGTGTTGCCTTTAACAGCAGCTGTGTGTGGCACTACCAGAACTTGCTTAAAAGGTAACTACAGACACCCAAGTCCCTTTCCTCCTCTCCAGCTGGAAAGGATCACTAGGGAAAAGTACTCACTCACCTGCCCTCTAGAATCACAAGCATGCACACATTGAGCCCATCTGTGTGTTCGTAACCCCTCTTCCTACTCTAAGGTGCTGGCACCGACATGCCCTCCCTGGGTTCACTCGCCCTTACCGTGCCATTAGCTGTTTTTTGGGACGCGCACTGTTCTTCCTCCAGTGGCTGGATACCAAGGCCCTTACCCACTCCAGTAGCTGGCACTGGGACCCACTCTTGCTTCCATTGCTGACACCGCAGCTGGAAGGGTGCCTACGCTGCCTACAGCTCCAGCTGCTGGCACCAGATCCACTCCCTTCACTCCAGTAGCTGGCACTTTGGACACAAAGTCTGTGGTGCCCACAGACGTGCTTCCAGGAGGAGTGGCCTCTCCAACTACTGATGCTAAGACCTTTGCTCAGCTGACCCAATTTGCTCTTTCCTATTGTTTCTGTTAATGTCTGGTCTACCAGTATTGTTTCTTTATGTTCCTGTTGATTTCTTCTCCCTTTACTTGTTACTCCCTTTTGCACCGGAAAGGTCCCTGATCAGATAACCTTAATGAAGCACAACTTTAATGAACCTTCCACATACCCTTTCAGTATCATCTGGTAGAAAATAATGTACCTTCTGTGCCTTCATCTTCCTCAAAGAAGTTGTTAAATCAGACTCTTAAAAAGAGAAGTATTCAGTCAGTCACAGATGTAGAGAATGATATTTCAACTTCAGAATTATGATGGAAACTTGAACATCGTTTAGAATGACAAAAAGAAAGATTAATTAAATAGTACCTGTGGAATACACTGTGATACATGACTGCAAAAGGTTTGAAGTATTTTTTCATTATTTTGGGGATGAAGATGCATCTTCAGAAGCTGGAATCTATGCACAACCCTCAACAGATATATTTTCGGCAAGATGTTCTCTGTGAGACCCTGGCTGGCAACAGTTGTCCCTTAGTCACTATTACAGCCATGCCAGAGTCCAGTTACTATGAACATATCTGTCAGTTCAGTAAGTATGACTTTTTGTTTCTCATCAGCTGAAAATAATGTAAAACTAGCTCTTTATTAAAAAAAAAAACCAAACTTGTTGTGCATTGTGAAATAAGGTTAATGAATTTCGTTAAGAGGTGTCAATATTCAGAGTTTGCTTTCTATTTAGTAACATTTATTTGTGGTAGTCAAAGATATTTGTATCTGGATATAGAAGGGTATATATATTTTAAATCAGTTGCTAGATACTGTTGTGTTACATTTTGCAGATGACACTTCTTTTAAAAGAATACCTGACTTCTGAGTAATGTTTTTCTCAGAATGCTCAGGTTATTTGCTTGGTGAAAGATCTTTCATAAAGCCAGTATCTAAGCCACTGTAATTTGAAATGAGCTTTAGCTATAATGGGTTTGTTCTTTTACCCCGTTATTTTTCTGGACTATTGGAGGAAAAAAAAAAAAGCCATTGAAGTCATCACATCGTAATCGCCAGATCAAACTAGTTGTGACTCTGTAATTGCCTGATTGAATATAAAGCTTCATTGTGGGACTTAGTAATTGGCATCTCTTGTAACGACATTATGGCAAGCTTTATCAATAATACTCAGCTCCCAAACATGTATCTTGCAGTGTAATAAATGAAACTGGCTATTGCCTCTTTTTTTCTTTTTTTCAATTGACAAGCTGTTTGCTTAACTTGAATCATATTTTGCAACTTCTGTGCATACTTCTAGGGAATCGTCCTTATGTTTTCCTATCTGCTCGTGTACATCCTGGGGAGACTAATGCAAGCTGGGTTATGAAGGGAACACTGGAATACCTTATGAGCAATAATCCAAGTGCCCAATGTTTACGAGAATCTTATATTTTCAAAATTATTCCCATGCTCAATCCAGATGGTGTCATCAACGGAAAGTAAGCATAAACTTACTCACAGATATGTAACCTGTACTACTAAGTCTTTGCATCTGTTATTAAAAAAAAATAATCTAAACTACTCCTGGAATCATATAAACGTAGTGCTTAATATGAAGCAAAACCACTTACAAAATGGCTAGGACTTTACAATTTTTTTGCTGTTTAAGCGCAGATGTGTTGTTCCATGAATTTCAGTTTTATAAAATGATTATCACCCATGAATAACTGAAAATACAAATTTCAGTTTTATAAAACTGAGACTTGTATTTTCAGTTATTCATGGGTGATAATCATTCCAGTGTGATTTGGCATGGTATTTTAATTGTCTCTCTGAACTACAGTCTTGGATAGGTGTGGAGTGTTACATGAGAGGACAACTGCTTTTAGGGTAAGCTGAACAAGTTCATGGTTCTCATGAAAAAGAACAGGTTTTGTATCTGAGAGATTTTTACATAATTTTACTTTTTAATAGTTTTTAGAAGGATGTTATGGAAATGGCTGTTATGAAATTGTTGAAAGGGGGGAAGTTAATAGGTGTGCAAGAGAAAGGGTAAGAGTATCCTGATTTAATCAGTTATTAGTGGTAATTTTTTCAGTTACTACCACTTTTCTTAATAAATTTAAGGGATGTTTCAGAACCTTTTGATACTGCTATAGGTAGGCGTTCAGCAGTCTGTATTTTCTTCATTACGGGGAATTCATATAAAATGGAAATTTTTGTATGGTGAATCTACAGTTCCTTCTTACCTAGTTATGGGGTAGTATTTTGAAAAGTTTTGTGAATAAAATAATAAAAGTCAAACAAATTATGGATTTCAGTAGAATCCTGTCTTTACATACGTAGAAGCAGGTATATAACAGAACATCTGGAATTAAATCATTTAGAATACTAGTGGAAGCTTTTTACAGGGACAGTGAAGAGACCTGTCCCAGTAGACACAATCTAAAGGCAAGTGTACTGAAGAGTTCTGCATGAACGTGAGCAGGTTTTGGGAGTTCTTGATGATAGTTGACTTAGTATAGTACAGAGATGATCTCAATTTGTTTGCTGGGATTTTTGGTTTTGGTTTGTGGGTTTTCTTTTTTTTTTTTTTTCTTTCCTGCTTTTCTCACAGCTACATCTCTCCTAACAACTTCATGTTTCAAGTCTTAGATTTCTGGTTGACGTAAGTCTTTATGTTAAAAAGTCAAGATATCCAAACTGTAAAGATACCATATATTCAAAATTACTGATTTTGAACTAGCATTTGAATAGAATCTCAAGCCTTCAGTTTCAACAGCAAATAAGCAAGATTACAGTTGACTTAATATAAGAAGCTGCTTTTCATTTAGTTTTAGGTTTTCTGTATCATAACTTAAAAATCCCCAAACACTTCTATTATTTGGCATGGTAGAAAACTGAAGTTTGTTTCTTATCAGACTCCTTCCAAAGAAGCAGTGGTGATGAGGAAAACTTGAGGTGGGGGGGAGGCATATTTAAAAGTATGATAATACAGACTACATCATGCGTTTTTCCACTCCCCCACAATAGCCACCGTTGCTCTTTAAGTGGAGAAGATTTAAACAGACAGTGGCAAAATCCAAATCCAGATCTGCATCCCACTATTTACCATGCTAAAGGGTTACTGCAATATCTGGCTGCTATAAAACGTTTACCTTTGGTGAGTATGTGTGTGTAAGCAATTCTGAATCTTTTTAACCGTGTCTATGTAGCTAGTCTGTAAAGTAAACATTTTAATATGGTCTTGTAAACTGTGTCACACTTAAGTTTGACTCGGAGAACTGGTCTTCTGCAAACCTTTAGATCTAAATCTGTTTCCTTTGCTAGGGTAGAAGGTTAAACCTTCATTAAATGAATCCTGCATTTTTGTCTTAATGCACAAGTTATATAAGGAGTTGTGCTTCCTAATTCTTTGGAACTTTCAGCAGTAAAACCAAAAAATTCTATTTGTCCTTCCATTACTTTTATAAAATGTTAATTCCATATGCCTTGGCTTTATTTTGCCAAATGATTTGTTGTAGGTCTACTGTGATTATCATGGTCACTCTCGTAAAAAGAATGTATTTATGTATGGCTGCAGCATCAAAGAGACAATGTGGCGCACAAATGTTAACGCTGCCTCTTGTGACCTGATGGAAGACCCTGGTTACAGGGTAAGTTTGACCTTGTACCTTTTTCACTGTGCGCATAGTGGCATAAGCAGAATTGCTTGGAATGATCTCTTTTTAGTTCAGGAGTGTACTTCAGAGTATTTTGAGAGCTTTGAACACTGTTCGCTAATATGGCAAAGGACTTGAATATCACTAGAATGCTTCATTTTTGGGGGTCTTTGTGCCAATACGTGCTTTTTTGTGTTCAGTATTACCATTGTGGCAAACACATGGAAAATATGCTTCCGTGCATTTATAATTACTAGGTTAAAAAAAAAGTCATTTAAGCATGGCAAACAATACTCTAGCAAGAAGAAAATGAAAAATACTGAATTGCTCTGAGAAATACTCATTTTTTGTGTATGGAAATAGGCAGGGTTCCTCTTATAAAGTTGTGTAGTTAAGGCATGTGCCCCGAGTACACATAGATAATAAACTTGCATAAACAGCATTCACTGCATTGTATAAGCTTTCAAAAATTCCCAAAGACTTAGAATTACGTTATTACCTGTTTTCTGTGTAACTCCACTGCCGTCTTGTGGCAACTGCCAATCTGTGCAACCTGATGCGTCCAAACCTCGTGGTTTTTTGAGGAAATGCAGACTTAAGCTTGAAAAGAGTCTGAATGCATGTTTAAAGCTTGTTATGCATCCGTGAGTGTAAAGGAGTACAGATGCTTTCAGATTCTTTTCTTAAATCTCCCTCCCTTTAAAAAAAAAAAGTCCTATCGCTCCTTGATTTTCTTGATTTCCTGGATGGTGAGTCCAATGCCATTCATGTCTGCTGATCAGCACGTTTATAGGAGGTTTTGTCAGCTCAGCCTGTACTGCCATAGCGCACAAAAGACAACAATCAGTAAGAGTTGTGGGGGAAAAAACCTGGTTTCAGAAAAGTGGACGGAAGGGTTTCAGCAAGCTTACACTAATAATGGTATGTGTGCTACTGAAATAGCAAATTGAACGTGGTCATGTACTTTGGCTTAAATGATGCAAATAAAAGCTGAAGAGAAAAGTAGTTACTTAGCGTTAGTCAAATACATAATTTGCATTACTGTTTATTGTCTTTTTCCAGAGCTGTCATGTGAACAGCTAAATTGAACTTTTATTCAAGTTCTTCAGGTTAAATATCCACCTAGTACTTTGCTGAATAAAAATGGATTTTATGTATTAATAAAATACTGCCTGTGTTAGGTCTGCAAATTGGATTGTTGAAATAGTCCAAAACTGAATTAAATTAATTATTCATATGGGGTATGTAGTACACGTAATTTCAGCAAAGTTAGCTTGCTGAATTAGGAGATGGTGATCACCTTAAGAGTTCTTTTGTATGCTGAATCTTACCTACATGACTAGCACTTAATTTTAGTGATTGAATCTGAAAAGGGATTTTAATAAATAGGAAATGGCAAGCTTGTTGTTACTTGAAGGAACACACTGGGTTTTGAAAACTCAAGGTGGAGAAATGTTTGCATTCTTGTTCTTTTAATTCAAATTGCAGCAGAATTTTCTGCTAAGCTTGTGATTGTGTATTCCCCTCGCTCCGGCTTCTGCTAGTGAAATAGAAGAATCTCTGTATTTTTCAAATTGCTGTCCTGCAGGCACTCCCCAAGATCCTGAGTCAAACTGCCCCAGCATTCTGCATGGGCAGCTGCAGCTTTGTAGTGGAAAAGTCCAAGGAATCAACGGCGCGAGTTGTTGTCTGGAGAGAGATAGGAGTACAGAGGAGCTACACAATGGAAAGCACATTATGTGGATGTGACCAGGGCAAATATAAGGTACGAAAATACATCAGTTGAACTGACTTTGCTTTATTATTCCTTCCATTTACATTGGTATCTTGTTCTGTAATGCCACTTGCTTGTTTGCTTTAAACTTCTAAAATTCTGCTAAGATCTGCATACTAATGTTTTGAGTGAAATTGCATCATTTACAATGTTACAGGTTGTGTAACAGTGTTCATCTGCTGCTTAGACACCACCCATCACCCTACTTCCCCTCCCCACACCCCCACACCCCCGGGTAGGTTATGCTTGTTGGTTGTTTTAACAAGATTAATATTAGTTATTGCTTGGAACACATATGTATGCATGCAGTTAAATCAGGTGTTTCTTTCCAGTAGATTATTAAAACTGGGTAATAATAAATGCCAACACTAGAATTAAAATTTCCTTTACACGTGCCAGTTTCAGACTTCACCATGGCAGTTCATGGTTCTTTAGTAGTGTCCCTCACAGAATTTTCCTGTGTAGCTGTAGAGGCAGGCTTAAAAATCAAAACACTTTCATACCAGGTTACCAGAACTACAAGTTGCACATCTGTGAACTCACAGTTGTTTGACTTCTTGACTTAAAACTTGTTTTCAGTTTGTCTCCTTTAGAAGTGTTAACAGGGCTGGTTAAGAAAAGGTGACCCTGTTTGTGATTTCTCTCTAGTAGAAAATTTACTTCAAATAAAATATTTGTAGGGGAAAAAAAAAGAATCACCACACTGCCATCTGATCTTCAGCTTGTGTCACTAGGTTAAATTTAGCTACACATTGAAGTAAGTTTTTAAAATGAACATTCATGAAATAAGTCAGCTTTCTTCTGCTCGAAAATCGAGTTTAGGAGTGCTAATCAAGAAGATGACCACAAGCCTTAAGTAAGGTGCTTGATAAAAGAGGATCAGAAGGCTGGGATCGGGGTTGAGGGGAGGGGTCAGGGCAAGAACAACAACAACAAAAAGCTGGAACAAGGTATTTTCAGTGTATCAGTGTATGCTCCAACAGCCACGCTCATCTCCCTAGACAGAAGGAAGGACCGGTATTTCGGCAGGAATTTCAGTAGGTCTGTAACTACTAAATGCTTCTATTGTTAATTGACAAAGTTACTCCTGCTACTGTCAGAATATTCCATTATTCCTCAGATGATATCATTAAGGAGCTGTGAAATATGGTATTTCATCCAACTTGCTTATTTTGAAACTTTTTAAACATGAATTTTTATAGCTTTAGCACTGCTGCTACAGAAAGTTCTTAAGAAAAGTGAATTGAAGATGCTTTCTGGACAAACTTTTAAGATGTGTAACCTGCAAAGCCCTCCTTCAGTAAGAGATGAAAAAAAAAAGCTGAATTCTGTGGAAAAATCTTTTACTCAAAAGAGAAGAGAATTCTTTTCTGTAATATAAATTAGCTCATGATATCAAATTACTGTTGTCGTTAATTTTATTTAGAATAAAACAATTTGTGAGGTCTTAGTCATTCTCTGAACACACAGGAAGATTCTTCATTTTTTCTTCACTGTGATAGTGCTCAGTTGTATTAAGAAAATGTATCTGAAAGGCCAAGACTAGAACAAGAAAAGAGCAACATTTCTCCAGTGAGAAGGTCAAAGAGATGAAAAGGCTCAGGTTTGTGGTTTTTTTTTTTTTTTTTTTTTGGGTTTTTTGTTTGTTTGTTGTTGTGGTTTTTTTTTTTGGAGGGGGTGGGGCCCGCAACTCTGTGAATAGATTTTTGATATAAATTAAATGACTTATTTCATAATACGTTATTTCGAAATACAGAGAGGAGTTCAACGGTAGAAATTCCCTCCCCTCCTGCTTTCCACCCCAAAGGACGTGACAGTTCAGACCTGAGGGCCTGGACTGTGTGTCATGTAAAGGTCTGAAGCACTTTTCCAGTCTTACTCTGGTTTGGCATCATCACTGAATTTTGTTCAAAGCACAAAGAGGATTACCCAACAATGTTGTTCTTTGTAAAAGAAAGGCCTAGTCTTTGCCAAAGCTGGATAGTATCACCATATCATTTTTTCTTTGTATTCTTTTTATGTTATGCCAGACAATGGTGATGCTAGACTGTTTCCAGACAGGAAGCTGTTCAACTGAAGTTAGCAATTCTTACCTGAATTTAGGATTCCTCTTGGCAGAGTTATCTCTGGAAGCAATCTTGTTTTAACTGCTTGCATGGAGTCTTTGTAGTGCATTGAGAATTAGTGCTGCAAATATTGCTCAGTCGTGTGCAACTCAAGATACTGAAAAACAAACACTCAGGTGAAAAGATGCTCCAAGATGTACTGTGGAGGATAATTGTGATGCCAGACAAAAGATGTCTTCAATAAATCAAACCCCCTGAACAAATCGATTCCTTTTCATATTGGAGATTAGTAAGTTTGGGAGTATTGTGTAAAAATTAAGTTAATTGAAAAGATGTTATCTGGCAATTTTATGATGCATGTAAAGAGAAGACTCTAGGAGATAAGGATTCAGTCGTCAGACTTTGTCACTTACCATGATTCTTCAGTCTCTAGATTTTGAGTTCTCAGAAATTACCAGCATCTTTGTAGCCTCTTCTGAACAAGAAATCAGAAGAACAAGGCTAAGTTTTACTGTCCATCTGACTTCTCCACATCTTAGTTAGGCTGTTTTCAATCTATTAAGTACCTATTACTGTATATTCTTTTCAACTTGAGGTCTCAGTCTGTTGTGCTTTTGTTTTGCATCTTTGCTTTCAGGTAGCAAAGTTAATTCCCAAGGCACTCATTTCATGTGGAGATATTGTAATGATGTGCTTAGTAAGAAAGACTTAAATCAACCATCTAAAATGTCACAAGGTAGAAGAAAGACAGCTGTATAAAAGCTGTCTGTATAAAGACAGCATTATAAAATGTGAAGAAAAATGAATAAAATCTGGTACATGTTTAAAAAAAAAAAGGCAGCTATATCAAGGTGACTTGTGCTTAAAAGCAATGCTTGTCACACTTAAGGAACTTCAATGGGCTGTGGCATATAGTTAAAGGTATGAGAACAGCGGTTGAAGATGATTGCAAGATCAAGAAGAGGAGTCGATTTAAAGACTTCCGTGAAAATTAACACCTCAGATCTCATGGTTCGGTCAACAGTTTATTATAACTTCCTGAAACAGACCTTGGGTTTCTTGTTTCATGGAAATTAAGAGATTTGGCTGAGGGAAGAGTAACAATGGATTAAGAAGTGTGGTATTTGGCAGCTGCATGGTATTGCATTCTCCATTACGATATAAAGAAATAGCAAAGGCAAATCTAGACTTTTACTGCAAGTATGTAGACACTTCAGTATAGAAAGTCCAAGCGTTTCACAGTTACCCACCTCCAATCTGATCCATTTAGGTCTCTCTTTAGTTATATCTTCTTTCTGCAGCACTGAAAATCGCAGCCACGGAACATGCACACGCTATTTATCTTTCTAACGATTGTCTTTGCACCTTCTTTCATACTGAACTTTTGTCCTTTTTTGACTTGGAGCCACTCCTATTATACTCCCTGTAAGGAACCTGCCAACTAACGATAACTTCCTCAGCAAGAGATGTAGACAATGATTGGGAAAGTTTCTGAACCATCAAGTTGTGTAACAGTGAGATTACTGTTACCCTTCTCCTTCCTCTTCTGCATACTTGTTGCCTCTTGTCCTTAATGTTATTTTAATCTCTTTGGGGCAGGGACTGTGTCTTCCTGTGATTAGCGTAGTTGAGCCCCAGCTGTGACTGGGGTCTTCGAATGTTACTGATGTGCAAACAAACACAAAACAAAAACAAAAAATTGGCCTCTGTGGATAAGGTACTTCACTGTGAGTGAGGAGAACTGATTTCTGTTCCCAGCGGGGTCAGTGACATGCTGTGAGACACTGTGCAAATCGCTTCAACCCTCTCTGCCTCCATTTGTCCATCAGTAAAGTGAGGATAATTCTTCCTTTATTAATAAAGTGCTTTGAAACCTACAGCACAAAAGCATTATAAAAGAGGTAAGTGGTATTACTATTAACAATAATACTCAAGTATCCAACCCTTGTTCCCTGCTAACAGGTTTCTGTACTACTTGGCTGGAGGATGGCACTGTTTAGAATAGTGGATATACCTTTAGTTTTCTTGTTACTAAAACCATCTTGTTTATGAAGAAAACCAAGGAAAAAAACTCACAAGGAAAATAAAACCTAACTTTCCATTTATCAAGTGTGCCTTGGTTCAAGACAGAAGTACGTGAAGAATGTGGGATTGTACCATTTCTGGAGCAACACAACACTTGCTTTAACCTTGCGCTTGAAAATACAGTGTTGGTGTGGCAATATGGACTTGTGTGTGCGTGTGTGTGTTTTAGCTTTTAGTTAAAAAAAAAAAAATCCTACTTCATTCTTTGTGCTTCATGTATTTTCCTACTTGATGACTTACCACCAATTCCTGGTTCTTCTGCTTCCCTGCTTGTTTTGTCAAAACTCCTTTTTAACTACCCTTTACCCTTTTGTTTTGTCAAAACTCCTTTTTAACTACCCTCTTAACTACTACATTAAGAGGCTTAGAAGATCCAAACTAAAATAATTTTAAATTCTCCTGAGATACAGAAGTTGCAAAGGGGAAGATTGAGTTGGGTTGTGATATTGAATTTGTTAGTACATACGCAAGAAGTAGCAGCTAATTCCATAATAGTTGAGGGTCACTCTGGAATGTTATTGTCTTTTTCCTAAAGTAAGTGAGGTCAGAGGTTCTGCCCCTACATACTGCACTGCTGGATGAATTAAAAGCATAGAATTATCTGATGGGAGGCTTTATGTCATATGTCAACTTGGAGAATATTATGCAAGTTCTACATCCTAAATACTCTTTGCAGATTAAAATGCCTTGGTATATCATTGAAGTTAGAAAACAGCTGTGGCTTTTGGTACCTTGTTGGTTTTAATTACTAAATGTGTACATAAATGCTTCCAGCATTAACACATGTAGCTTCCAACTTAAAGAACTGGAAGAGATGTTTGTGTCAAGGAGTAACTTTGTTGGCTTAAATAGTCTTACTTATCTGTCAGAACATGGCAGTGAACTTGGTCACAGCTACAGTATGAATTCAGACATTATTTTCATTTGATAGAACTTCTGTTGAAGACTCTTATTTGAAATCTTGATATTTGAAATTCTTTTTTATAAGTTTTGTTTTAGGTTTTAAAATAATTTGTACCTATAAACATCAAGATGATCTCTGTCTCTTCCAATGCCACTGGATAAAGTCCTTTTAATATTGATGTGCTAGAAATGTAGACTAGGAAGGTCCCAAGAAATGTGGATGTGTCCATAAATGTCTGTTCAGCCTTTGAGTAATCATGCATTTATTCTCTGAGTTTTCTCTGATACTCTTGCGAAGTGTTTACAGTGTGTATTTGTTCTGTCTTTAGAACAGTAGAGTGTATTAAATAACAAAATGTGGTTTTAAATGGTATCTCTGCAGTGTTTGTGGGTCTATCTGCATATACCTATTTTTATATTTTTAAATCTTATTCTTAAATTAGGGATTACAGATAGGCACAAGAGAACTGGAGGAGATGGGAGCAAAGTTCTGTGTTGGCTTACTGCGTTTAAAAAGAATGGCTTCACCTTTGGAATACAATTTGCCTTTGAGTCTGTTGGATATTGAAAATGATCTGATTGAGTCAAGCTGTAAAGCGACAAGGTAGTACACATTTATTATACTCTCTTTTTCCCCCCAGGAAAAATTGCAGCTTCTCAAGTGACGGAGATTCTTTCAAAAAATATCCCTTTACCCATCCAAATTAATGTTGATGTATTGTGACCTGTTTCTGTAACAATAATCTGACTATACTGGAGATCTGTTGTGATAATTCAATTGCTTCGAACTTCTAAAAAATCCAGTAAGTACAGTTAGACTGTATGTCACATTTGTTGCTGAAATAAGCACTGGACCTTTAAATGTCATCAGAGTAAACCCTGATGTGGTAAGACTCAGTATGTCCTAGGTTTCAATTGTCTCTTTGGTTTTTTTGGTTGGTTGGTTGTTTTTTTTTTTTTTTAAATTATTGGCTGCAATATTAAAAATATATTTAGGCAGACTTAAAGAATGTGAATTAACTAAAGTGTGTGTCGTCCGTCTCCAACCCTCCCTTCCTCCCCCGGTGGAGATAATTTAAATGTTATATGTTTAAAATGTATGAAATAAGGTTTGGGTCAAAAAAGAAATGTGTTGTATTCACCCCAGAGTACTGAGGGACTTGGCGAAAGAGCTTGCCAGGCTGCTCTCCTTCATTTACCTGCAGTCCTGGTTAACAGGGGAGGTC